>NC_067157.1:46123504-46377522 GCF_903995435.1 Acomys russatus | reverse complement strand
ATAAGAGTTGCTAGAACATAACACAATTTTAATTATAAGACATGTCTATGTGAGTGTGTGTGTGTTAGTATATAGTTGCGGGTGCAGCTGTACGCAAATGCACGTGGAAGTCAAAGGTCAGCCTCGGGTGCCGTTCCTCGGGAACCACCAACCTTACCTGTTGAGACAGAGTCTGGCACTAAGACTTGGGGCTTGCCCATCAGGATAGGCTGATTGGCAGGCAAGCCCCAGGGACCTATCTACCTGCACCTCCTCAGAACTGGAATTACAAACACGGGCCAACATGCTGGGTTTTATGTGAGTGGTGGGTATTGAACTCACATCTTTATGCTTGCTCAGCTAACCCTATACTCTTTGCCTAGCATCTCCTCCAGAAAAACTATCTTGGTCTTTCTTTCTATATTGACCAAAAGACAAACACTCCTTTCTATAGGATTAGCCATAGAGTTCAAATGTAATAATCCTCTTTGAATAGAATAGCTTATTCATAACCATTCTGGAATCTTTGTCATCTTTCTATAGCTGCTTATTCACTGTTAGCTCCAGAAAAGACAACACTACAGTTATGTGCTCCTGGTAGTGTGCTACTGGTACAGAGCAGACATTCAACAGATGGTTGTGGAATGAGCAAGTGTCTCACACTGTAGTTTTGCTTTCCCCAAGCGGATTACAAGCTTTCCAAGAACATAGGTACCATCGTCTACATATTTTTATCACCCACCAATTTGTAACACCTTCTGCTGATTAGTTTAACTGCCAACTTGACACAACCTAGAATCGCCTAGGGGAAAAATTTAATGAAGAGTTACCTAGGTCAAGTTGACCTGTGAACATACCTATGAGGGATTGTCTTTATTGTGAATTGAAACATAAAAGCCAACCCATAATGGGCAGCACCATTCTCTAGGTGGGGAAGGGAGGCCCTAAACAATGTAAGAAAAGAGAAAGGTAGCTGAGTGCAAGCAAGCATACAAGGACAGCTTTAGTCCACTGCAAGTCCATTAGTCATTGCTCTCAACTTTGGGTGTGATGTGGCTAGCTGCTTGAGTGCCTGCCTTGAGTTCCCTGAAACAATGGAGTATAACATGGAATTGTAACTAAATAAATAAATTCTTTCCTCATCTATGGTGCTTTTTGTCATGGATTGTCACCGCAACTGTCATAGTTGGTGTTCTATTACTGTGAAGAGACACCATGACCAAGGCAACTCTTATGAAGGAAAGCATTTCATTAAGGCTTAGTCCATTATCTTCGTAGCAGGAGCATGGCGGCACCCAGGCAGACATGGTAGCCGAGATTTCTACATCAGATTCAAAGGTAGCAGGAAGACAGGCTTGGAATGGGCTTTTTGAAACCTCAAAGCCAATCCCCAGTGACACACTTCCTCCAGCAAGGCCACACTTCCTAATCCTTTCAAATAGTGCTACTCCCCAATGACCAAGTATTCAAATCTATGAGCCTAGGGAGGCCATGTTTATTCAAACCACCAGAGGCACAGAAATTTTAAAAGGACACACAACTGCATCTCTTTGCACTAGAAAGTAACCAATAAAATGACAAGGACTTTTTGCATGCTTTTTGATCACTTCCCCCTGGCAGGGCTGCCTTGCCAGGCCTCCTCGGTAGAGGATCCACTTAGTCCTGATGCAACTTGATGTTGTTTGTCACCATGTAACTCTATCCGAATGTGGTCTCCTGTGTTCCTCTTTGACTTAAATATTCATATGGATGGGCACAAACTAAAGGTGATTTCTGCCAAGGACTGGAACACATCTTGGGTATATATCTAATCTATATGCAACTTTGTATTTAGATCTTGACATATTTTTGAGACATGATTTCATGTTGTAGTTCTAGGATAGCCTTGAACATGTGACAACCCTCCTAAATGCTGGAATTACAGGAATATGCCACCATGCCTAGTTCTCTTTGTTTTTTTATGGAAGTAAATAACTATTATTTAAGATACTGAATAAGAATGGTCTCTGTCTTAATTAAGAGAGTCTTGAAAGGAAAAATCTCGAAGTTTATTTTTAGGCAAGTTCAAATTAAAAGAGACCTGAGTCAAGTCTAGAAAATTCCCCTCAAAGTGATAATAGTTGTGTTATAGAATACGTAAGCTATAAACTATTTTCTGCTTGACAAAATAAGTCACTTAAAGCCCTTTAGAAATGATTCAAGTTCTTTACCCTGTTTATCCAGAAAGTTAATGCTTAGCCATCTCTTGACTCATATTATTCACACAATTAACTTATCTTTTTACTTATTGTCTTTTAATTAATAAACAAAGGCAGCAAAGACACTTCCTTAAAAGGGACAAAATTAATTGCTCCAGTGGACAAGCAGATTTCCACGCTATGCAGGTGGCTGTGGCCATCACGACATCAGCTCATACCCCTCTGAGAACTGCTAGGATGACAACAGTATTTTAGCTGCAGCTGCTTCTGAAGCAAGGGAGCCCAGTCAGCGAGAGGAGACGGCATGCCAGTCAAGCAGCCGGTGAACCCTGGAGTTAAGGACCAAGGCAGTCTGAACCCAGAGGCCCAGGATCCTCCACAGATCCCCATTCTGGGGAGCCCCACCCAAAGGCACTGCAAGCCAAAGGCAAAGATTTCACATCTGGAAACAAGGTCATTGCCTCGGAACTCATCCATAGACTCATAAATCCCATCAGTAATTGCCTGTAATTATTTGTTACAAGGCCAATAGTATGTTTGGAGAGGGGAAAATGTTAATTTAATTTCCAGAGCAAAGGTTGAAAACTCAATTGAGTTCCATGAAAATGGAGCTAGTAAGCTGAGAGGGACTGATGATGGCTTCAGTGTTTCCTAAAATGGGATTTCAGAGTCTATCACTTTGTTTCGGTTTTATTTCATATTTTTGGAGATAAGGTTTTTCAGTGTAACCCTGGATGGCCTGGTACTTAGGATATAGCCTAGGCTGACTTTAAGTTTATGGCAATCCTCCTGCCTCAGCCTTCTAAGGGTTCAACTATCTGGCATGCCCCAGTCTACCCAGTTTGGAAAACAGCTATTTTAATTCACAAGCAAATAGAAAATGGTGTATCATTAAAAGCTCATAGGTAAGAGCTCGAAACTTCTTTATGCACAAAGAGCATTAGCATTCTCCATTCAAAAGTGAGGCTCTTTCTGAAATGTCAAGAGGTTTTCCCACTCACTTAAGAAAAATGTCTTCACCCCAAAATACAAGCAAGCGTTGATTTTCCACACTAATGGGAAACAAGAGCAGCCTGGCCTCAAGTTCCCTGAAAAATCCCATTTGCTCGATATCTTTTTATCTTTTGTCACTTACTAATGTGTAACCAAATGACCCAATTTGAATTTCATCACCTGTCCTTCTTCTTGCCACACCAGCCTGTTACAAGCGCTAATGAATGGTGAGGTCCCGGAGCCCAACGAGGCAAGAATCAGGGTATGTTGAGGACACAAAAGAGGTAAAGTAACAGAGAGAGCTGCAGTTTGACTCCACGCCTTCCCTTCCAAAGACTGAAAAGTCTAATTTCCACGGGTAAGACGACATGTGTTAGAAGAATACATCTACAACGTACGTGCTAATTATTATTAATAAATCCATTCACCTACTCACGCACTGAGCGTGGGCAGCTATGTATGACCAGCCAGGAAGGCACAGATATAGAAAGTGAGGAAAAAGAGGGGGCAGGAAAGGCGGGAGTACAAAAAGAGACAGAGCAGCCTCTGCATGGGAGGGCAGATCACACGATCCAGAGTAACATAGGTTCCTGGGTAAACGAAATCACAGGCAGAGTCCTGTGAGCATCTTTCTGAAACACACCACACTCAGGACCCAAAACAGCCTCTCTCAAGCATTGGCCTCCTGCTTGCTTTGAGGGTGAGCTGTAATCATCTCATTTATAATCCCATCGTGGAGATAGAGAGAGAGCCAATATGTCATCACATAAAAGTCCACACACATGCATCTCCAGTATTGCAATGGGAACTTTTTGCTTACACAAATCATTTGGAAACCTGAAGCCATTACACATCCCATGGCTGCAAGTGCGACAAACTTCAGGATGGAGCACAGAGGGGCAATGAACTGTGATGACCAAGTTCGAGACTGATCAGAACTGTCAGGCTCTAGACAGAAATCTACCCAGTAACAGCTGTATGGCATAGGCAGACCTCCTCTAAAAAACCTGTTTCTAATCTAGTCTTTAAATGAGAGATTACAACCGTGTTTCCTAAATGCCTTCTGGCACCACATGTGGTGTGCCTGCGATCTCTCCCATAGCTCAAATCAGCAGTACAGCTTGCATCCAGCTAGAATTTATTCAATGACCCCATGAGGGTACAGCCCATTTCTCAGAATTCTTTCCTAAGAGTAACAAAGTGCCTAAGAGAAGTTGGAGGCGGAGGAAGTGCCAGCAGGTATAAGTCTTTTTGTCCTCAACAGTGGTGGCACCACCAGGCATGCTAACACAGGTAATGGTCAGGAAGAGCCATTCTGTTAGTGACTACTCACAGCACTGGCCCTCACACAGGCCGCTTTAGGAAACCATAGGGAAGGGTGAAGAATGAGGGAAGAGGATCCAAGTCACATGTTTAGTCACTTGTTTCTAGAGACTCGGAGTGGCAGTTTGGAAAGTCATGCTAAAACAGTAGTAACCTTCCAGAGTCTGTTTCTATATGGTCCTTTCTTGGCTGTGGGGATTTGGAGAAGGCCACGGGGCACTTGTCAGGATGAATCGATCGATCTACCATCTAACCTTGATAAACTTGTATTATTATAAAAGGACTATCATAGAGGTAGATACGTGCATTCTAATTGAATAGAATTCATTGAAATGCATTCAACAGACTGACAGGCTGCCTCCTGCACAGGATCTCACAGGCCAGTGGATTTGAAGACTGAGGAATTGTGTATTAACAGGCAGTGAGAGTGGGTACGAGGAGCAACTGCATCGGAATGCCATTGGGTCTGGAATGGCCAAGGTGTGCTCTGGCCTCACCAGCCCTGGGAATGGATTTCGGCGGGGGGGGGGGGGGAGGGGGGGGAAGGGGGAGAAGGAGGGAGGACACAGAATACGACAAGAGCCAAGGCATGCAGTGTGAGAACGGCAGTTAATTGGTCACGGAACTACAAAGTGCACAGAAAAGGGCGAAAGGAACACTGGGGACACAAACCTGGGGAAAGGTTAAGATGTTCAAAAGAACACGTTGTTCGGCAGCCTGAGGTATAGAGATGATGGTCACAATTGCAAACCCCGAACAGGTTACACAATTGCTGCCCCTTCACAAGGTGCGTCCCACACAGCACCCAACCTTCCCTCACTTTGACACCAACGTAGTACGCAGTGTGTGTGCGCCTGTGTCTCCTGGTGGCACCGTGTGTAAACAGTTTCCTGGTTACACTGCAGTGCCCTTCCTATGTCTTCTGAGAATTAAGCAGGACTGGTTTTGTCATCGCTGTGCCAGCAGGGAAACAGTCTTTCCCCCTCTGAGCTTGATTTTGGTAGAGAGCAGAGGTATGTGTCAGAGCACCTGGTCTGTGGTTGTGTTAAGATTTGGCCTTGCCACAAGGAGATAGCTGAGCTAGCTGTTCGTGTGGAGGAATCGCTGTTCATTTTGTGCCATCCTTGATCCACATTTCTCTCCAGAATCTTGTGTGTGCATCAGGACTCTTTCCAGCCAGTCTTGCCGACCTGGGCAGTGCCAAGGTCCCTGAGTTGTGTAGGTCTGCAGTCTCTGCTCTATTTTTTTCTTCCAATCCCCACCTTTAGTCACTGCTGGTAGAGTTCAGGGACCCAAGACTATTTCAAACCTACAAAACCCTCCTCTTTTTCGTTGTTTCTTCGGGTCATCTTTCTTCTAGTTTTCTTTAGCTGTTCTCTTTGCAGGCTTAGAGCAGTGCCTAGCATGCAGTAACTAGCCAATCAGCATGTGCGGAATGCATGAATGAATAAACTGAGCCAGCCACCCATTGAAGCTAGCTGGAGACTTTGACAATATCACCTGGGTGGAATGGGGGCATGAGAGGCAGGCTGTGTGTTGGTCACTGTAAATCAGACTGCTAATAGTGATTTCAGTTGCTCTCTTACAGCGAAGATCAAGGACCCCATGCAATGCCTAGGCAATCAGCAAACTTAATGAAATAAGGATTTTTGGAGCCTAGGGAACAAGGCAGGCAGCAGAGAACCCCGGCCTAATAGCCATGTTGCTGGTCGTCAGCATAGGTTGCCCCAGCATAGGCAGTCGCTGTGTCTGAAAAAAAAAACCCTCTCGTTTCTAGACAGCATCTTGTGATGGGTTTGCCCACATTTGGTATGAGAAGCAACATGAAGCCTTCTGGTGTGAGAGCATAGGTTCCCACCTTCCGTTTCGTCTATTCTGTCTGACCTTGTTCAGAGGAAAACCAACACTAACGTTATGTATTCTTATTTCTCTTATATGTGACATTCAGAGCAAACATTTTATTAGGCCGGAAATTCTGATTGTCCTATTAGATACTTCCTCCCAAGCTATAAAATGTTACAAAGCCAAGAAACAAACCCAACAAGAGATCTTGAATCCCACTCTCTTCCCCGTTTCCTGTGTTTTCTTCAAATGCGGCTCAAACTCGGGGCCAATTATTCATCTTTTAGCCACTGGGCTGGGCTGCTATGAGCTGAAGCCACATGTTTTCTGAGCACCTGAAAACCACGGGTGGCACACCTCCAGCCTCGTGCCGACTCCATTTCCCAGAAATCTTGGAATGTGTTTCTGGGAACCCTTGACCACCCTTGCATCAGAGCAGAGTCAAAGGAGCTATCTCAGAGGGCCCAGCAACTCTCCCGTTCTTTTTTCTCTGTGTTTTCTTCAGAAGGATTTCAGAGAAGCAACCCTAAAATACCACACAAGGACAGTAACTGTGTCTGTACTTTGGTGATTATTATTGCAGGCCATGACCTTGATTTGCCTACAAACTCTACTGTGCACCAGTGCTCCCTGATACTTCCATGCCTGACTGCACACAAGCAACTCTGCAAACAGCAAGCCTCTTCTCTTCTCTTTCTTTCTTTTTGTTTTTTTGTTTGTTTGTTTGTTTGTTTTCAGTTTTTAGAGACACAGTTTCTCTCTGTAGCCCTGACTGTCCTGGGCTTGCCCTGTAGACCAGGCTGGCCTTCAAACTCCTGAGTGCTGCCTCTGCCTTCCTAAGTGCTGGAATTACAAGTGTGTGCCACCATGTTTGTCTAGCAAGCTCCTTCTCAAGTGACAGACCACCTCAAGTTCTCCGACTGTAGGCCAACCAACACAAAGTGTTACAAACGGAACAGACAGGTGGAGTCTGGGGTCCCGAGCTCATCAGTGTCTCCTGGAAAGGAAGGTGTGTTCCTTCCTCCTAAGTCTTTCCTAATTTAGGAAATTTTTCAGAGATTTGCTTTCTGAGGCACTATTTTCTGAAATCTAATAAAGGCACAAAAATAAGAGAGCCACCTGTGACAACCAAAAGAAATGTTTCTATAGTGCCCAGTGGCATTCACAGTGACAAGCAAGGCTTTTGTGCCAATTCCTGTCCCTTGATTTCTCCCATCATATATTGTAACATTTTCCTTATACTATATGACAATCAAAATATGTACATATTTTGACATATCATCAAGACATATCATTACCTAAAGAGCAACAAAGTCCATGCTTGATTTAGATCTAGGTTCACTCTCATGGGCAGGAATGGGGAAAACACAGGGGAAATTCTATATCAAGGTGCCTTGAAAAATGTCTCCCATAAACTCAGATAAAAGAGGCTAGGTGACATCTGTATAGTGACGAGAAAGTGCTGTCTAACACAAAATATGCATGCCCCCCCATTTCAAATCCCAATTACAGTGAACAGGCAACTCAAGAAAGGCTGTCAGATTACCCCAATAAGTTAATAAATAAAAGGCAAGGCATTGGTCAGATTTGAATTTCAGATATTTTTAAAAAGAAATTGTTATATACAGCATAGTTTACAAGTCATTTGTTACTTAACCTACATTACAACTTGTATTTGATCTGGAAACCCTACATGTGATGCTTTTAAGGAAGGCCATAAAGATGGGTGGGTCCCACTGCATTTGCATGCTTGAGCTCTCAACAGCAGAAAAATGTTAATGATCACATGCTTGCTCATTATTTTCTCCATCAAGAGACCAAATCCCATCTGAGTGATGAGCATGCACCTGGACCAGTGGATTGCGACATTAAATTAATGTTCACCTGCTTACTGTACTTGTCTGGGAGGTAGGTGCTGCAGTGCATGATCTCCCTAGCCTAAGTTATTGTATTAATTAGTTTACCGCTGTTGTGGAAAAAAAAAAAAAACCATGATCAAAAGCAATCTATGGAAGAAGGAGTTTATCTGCACCTATGGTTTCAGAGGTTTATGAGCCGTTATGACGGGGTGGGGGTGTGGCCTGAAAACAAGCATCAGGAATGGCAGCAGGAGTGCAAAGCTGACAGGTCTCATCTTCAACCACAACACAGTGCAGAGAAAGAAAATGGCTATGAACCCTCAAAACATACTTCCTCCTACAATGCCAGACCACCTCTCCAAGCAGTGCTACCAGATGGAAACCAAGTTCTCACTTTACAGAGAACATTGGAGGACATTTTTTCATTGAAACAACCACAGTCACCAAAAAGATGTCTCACTGGTGAAACTCCATGAGGCACTCGGGTTTCAGTTGACTTTCTCACTTGCTCTCCATCTGTCTATGTCATCCTTTGGTAGACCCCATCAGAAAACTTAAGGCTAGCAGCTGGAGATATAGCTCAACTGGAAGAGAGCTGGTTAGCATACATGAGGTTTGACCCTCATCACTGCATAAAATAAGCGTGGGGACCACTGCCCCCAACTGTAATCCCAACACAAAGAAGGGAGTTCAAGGTCATGGTTAACTATATAACAAGTTCAGAGGGCTGAGCTATTGAGTGAAACCTTTTCAAAAGGAAGGGGGAAAGAGAGGAGAGGGGAAGGATAGATATGAGAGAGAGAGAGAGAGAGAGAGAGAGAGAGAGAGAGAGAGAGAGACTTTGACTTCAAGATTAAAATAATCAACTACCATGAAGAAGGGTTATTGACTTACAAAGTGTCAGTGACTGGACTTTATTACACACAGTGTCATTTGTGTCCAAGGAGCCTTGAGACTGCAGTGTGATGGGCACTCACCTCTCCAAATATCGCAAGGTTTGCTTCTCTAGTGGGCATCACAGTACCAAAAAGATAGTGACAGTAGTTTTTCAAAACAGGAGAAAAGACTTGTTGATCTAGAATTGTTCACAAAAGAACAAGGGAAACATGAAATCCAACCTTAAGAAGTCCGTAGAGTGTCTTCTCCCTTCAAGTCATCTCACTTTTATACCCAGAGGACACCAGGTGCCAATCAGAGTGTATTTAATTCCTACTTGCTCTCTTTATAGTGTTGTGAAATGCAAAATGACTGCTGAGGCCTTTTTAAATATTCTAATTGACAGTTCTAATAACTCCTTAACTCATTAAAAATGTTAAGGTGGAAAAAAAGGTGGTTCACTTCCTTAAAATTCTACAGCGAATCTTGGTGACTATAACTTTCTACAGAACAAGCTGTCATTTTGTTTTGCAGTTATAAGGCTCCAGCCACAGGAAATGTGCTAAACATTCATCAGGAAGACTAATTATATCCCTAACATGTGTCGCCACCCATTGTTGTTCTTATTAAACTTACATTTCATTTTCTGGGACAATATTCAACCACCGAGGGGAAAACTGAATAGTAAATAGTACAACATCCATGCGAGGCTTAGAAATTAGTCTTTGAGAAGGCACACAATTTTAAAACAGAGATAACTTGACTTCCTTTAGCTTGGCCACTGCTAAAATGAACTGATGGTGGTTTCATTTTTCACATCGGCAAGAGAAGAATTAAAATTGCAACCACCTGCTTTTGAAATCTGAAGATAGTAAGCATGAGGCTCTAGAGATGTCTGGCAAGGTAATCCCCTAACCTTTAAGCTTTGGAAACAGAGAAAAGAAAGGGAAAACAGGAAAGGGCATCTTCAATCTAAAGCAAAGAAGATATCGAATTTAAGACGGCGAGAAAACAATCTAAACTTAACTACGGGAGATGAGTCTCCACAATGGAGCTAAAACTGACCTTCAAAAGAGGTTAGCATTTTCACATGGACCATATACCAGCTAAACAGAAGGGCAGTCTGGGCAGGTGCAGCAAGTGCACTCACCTTAGCCATCATGTTAATTTCTTAGCAACCGGAAGCAAGCATTCCCCCATTCTGCTTTGTTCTCATGGCACTTCCACTACAAATGCCTGAACTACAACAGTTAGCTAGACATGATGGCTCTGTGTGATTGGGGACTGATGGCGCTTCAGTGTATTAAAAGTGTGATGGAGTGAACAGAGTCAGGTGTTGAAACAGCCCTGACTTGGTTCTCCCAGCTGGGGGACCTGGAAAAAGTCACTTTGCCTCTCTGGATTTTGTTTCCTTTACCCAGAGAATGAAAGAGTAGAGAGAAATGCTGTCTAAGATGTCTCATTAGATTAAAATGCTGTGAATCTGTAGTCTCTGCTCTACAAAGGCAAAAAGGTTAAAGCAGAGCAGGCCTAGCCTCTCCGTTAGATTAAAAACACTGTGGTTTTATGATCTTATAAACATGGACAGAGGGTTGGACCAATTGAACACTGTGATTCTGACCCAATTTTAAATGCTCAGACTGGGTTCACATGCAAAGATATTAATAAGTCCACTATCAGAAAACGTTAGGATAACATTTAATAGCTCCTTCTGATAGTAGAAGAGAAAACATTCCCCTACTTAATGGGAAATTGTTTAAACACTCTTTTAGTAAGAATCATAAAAAATAGTCATTCCCCATAAAACCGAGAACAGCAGCCCCAGGACATAGTCAAAGATTAAAGCATTGCCATGCTGAAAAAATAAAGATTTGCAATAATCCAACAGACCAACAGGCCAGTGATCTGATCAGTGGCAGAAGACATCCACGCTTTTCCCACAAGGCATTCTGCTTCATTCTTTAGGTTTTGAGTCCCTGGTCCTCTAGTTCTGGCCCTCTGACCTTCTACTTCGCCTCTCTAAAGTTTAGTTTCTTCATTCATAAATAAAAACAATAGTAGTGCTGGCTATTAGGGCTGGCATTAAAATTAAACAAGATCATCCTTGCAAATATATCAACAAGGTGCCCAGGACATTGTGCTCAAAACTCCCCAAGTGCACAAGCTGTTGGTATTTTTATCTCTTTGATTCTTAATAATTTACCTTAATTTTTTTAGTGCAAAAAAGTGGCTTTCTGAGTATTTGCATCTCCACAGTTGCAAGGATACACTGCCTTAGCAAGCCAAGCTTGGCGTCTGCTCACAGCCTTGTCCAGCTCCTGCACCTGGCTGTATCTCATGCTTCAAAAGTCCCAGGTGAGCATCTCTAGCTCTGTCAAAACCCTTTGCCTCAGTGAGCTAGGGCTGGCCATTTTATTAAATGTCCTCCACAGCACCTCTAGTGGTTTCTTTCTGAGCTCAATTCTTAGTCCATTGTCATTTCTTTTTCTTTTTTATTATTTATTCGCTTTATATCCTGATTGCAGCCCCCTCCTTCCTCTCCTACCCTCTGCTCTTCTTCCTCTCTCCCCCTCCTTTATTCCTCAGAAAAATGGAATCCCCACCTAAGCACCCACCCCAGCTCATCAAGTCCCATCAGGACTGAGCACATCCTCTTCCTTGGTGGCCTGGAGGGGCAGCCCCACCATGGGGGTTGATTAAAAAAAGCAGAGTCCGTGTCAGAGACAGCCCCTGCTCCGCTTACTAGGGGACCCACATGAAGCCTGGGCTGCCTGGCTGCTATATAAGTCCAGTCTATGCACGGTCCTTGGTTAGTGCTTCAGTCTCCTCAAGCCCCTCTGGGCCCTGGTTAGTTGGCTCTGTTGGTCTTGTCATTTCTTTATAGAATCTTATTTGTCTCACTGACTATAAACTCCTTGAGAACAATGTGTCAGATCGTTGTACCTGCTGGAAGATCCAGAACATGATCAAAATCCAGTGGAGTTTGCTGAGTGAATAAATTGATGAGTTGGTTAACAAAACCTCTGAAATCTCTGCAATCTATAATACAAGTATTGAACAGATAGAAGGCACCAATCTCTTTACAGCCAAAAAAGTGCACATATAGCACAACAAAAGGGTCAAAGGTGTATACAACAGTTTCTATACTACACTGGACAGAGGGCATTTGAACTCCACCTTGACTTCCCAGTGGCATTTCCTAAACAAAGAAGAGGCACAGTGGACATGGCTCTGGACAAGAGTGTCTTGGAGGGACAACAGGAGACTGAGTGGAATGAAATGACAGGAGTTTGAATGTCATTCTACTTAGAATGCATAGTCTGTGATCACTCTGAGGCCAGGGAAGGATCAGATCAAATGGGCAAACCAAACATGGAGTTAGGTATTCTGACAGCAAGCTAAAAGATTATTCAATAAATTCTGGAGCCAGAAAGATCCAAATTTCCAACAGCAGTAAAGGAGGACCAGCTTTAAGCAAAGAAAGCAGAAAGTGACAAAAGAGACATATGAGAACCGTCATATCTGTTTTTAAAGGCATACCATAATCTGACTGGCACCATCCTCATGTCCATCACATAAGGGTCATTATAAGATCTCAAGAAGTTGAATTTTCCACAAGTTCCAGGGTCCCTGGATAAGCTTGCTGGCCACTTCCTGGTTATCAGCAAACACAGAAATCTTAGAAGAAGGTGGAATTCAATAAATTGGGTGGGGGACTACTTTGGCTTTATCAATCACAATTCCTAAGCACCAGGAACAATAATAACCAGAGGGTACCGGGCTAGAGAGCAAGTACCAATCCCTTATTGTTTCATGTCTACATCCTGACAACCAAGAGCTGTGGTCATTGTCCACCTATGAGCCCTCTGAGGTCCAATAGCAACCAAAGAGCAGAATATGCCATAGGTGTAACAGTGGCACAAATGTTACAAGGACAACCAATTGTTTTCTGGTTGTATTTAAGGCCCACTCCGCAAGAGGAAAACACATGCCTGGCACTGTAAATCTTGCCAAGAACCCATGGTCTGGGATCTCACTGGCCCTAAGGGTGAACTTACTACTATTATTCTGCCAACTGGACATAGTAGCAAACTGTCCTCGAAATCCATATCTCTCTACCCACAGAGTAGCAGCTCTTAGACCTCATGAGAGACATTTCTTTGTGCAGTAGATAATCACAGAAACACACCACTGGCCAAAGTACAGAACATACACGTCTATGGAATGCTCAGCCCCAAATAGGTCCCTCTCCTAGGCTTGGGGGGGGGGGGGAACCATCATACAAAAGGCACCAGAAAGACTTTAAGAGTCAGGATATGAAAAGACTATTGTGCTCATGAATTCAAAGAGGGTGTTTGAGAGGAGTTAGGAGGAAATATGTGAGGTAAGTATAATCAAAATATATTATAGTAAGTTCTCCTTTTAAGTTATTTATTCATTTATTTATTTTTTCCTGAAAATTAACTAAGATATATTTTAAGGGAATATTACATAGTGGAAAAGAAATGTGGGCATCAGAGGAGACACCCAAGGAAATGCATGTAGATGTGTCTAAGAAATTCAGTCTTGCTTCTAGCTGCTTATTCCAGACCTAATGGCTGAGAAGGAAACAGGGTTGAGGATCGAGCAGCGCAGAAAGAAGCCTTAGCAAAGAGAGCACAAGGCAGATATGTGAAGATACAGGCCCATGGTATCCTCTCCTCCTTTGATAAATTAGTCATTTAAGACAAAGCCAAAAATTAGAAAGGGAGAAGCACCAAGAATATCATACATTCTGAGTGCATTACTAATCTTTCAGATATTTCATGACAGAAGGCCGAAAGCGAGTCCTCCCGCGTGAAAGACTTATAAATATGGGTGTAGTCCATTTAGGAAGGAAACGAAGAAGGACTAGTACCAGGTGCCAAGGGAGGGTAGGATGTAGATTAGAAGACTTGTGAAAGAGGATTTAAAGCTAATTGTTTTTCTAGGTTTAACTGAGGCAGATTTTTTTCCTCTGTTGTGGACAAGTACATAAAAAATGTAATTAACAGTATGAAACCCTACTCCCAGCTCATGGCTTCAGAATGGTCAACCCAACTGTACAGAAGTTCACTGAGATGGGTAGTAGAAGAAGAAGAAGAAGAAGAAGAAGAAGAAGAAGAAGAAGAAGAAGAAGAAGAAGAAGAAGAAGAAGAAGAAGAAGAACAAGAAGAAGAACAAGAACAAGAAGAACAAGAACAAGAAGAACAAGAACAAGAAGAACAAGAACAAGAAGAAGAAGAAGAACAAGAAGAAGAAGAAGAACTTGTTCAAGGATTTGAAATCAGGAATTTTCCACATGGCCAACCAGATTTCTTTATGCAGCCAATCACTTACATCAATGTGAATTTAGCTGCAGGTTCTAGAGCAGTGGTTCTCAACCTTCCTAATGCTGTGACCCATCATGCTGTGATGATCATTCCCCCCAGCCACAAAATTTATGTTGTTGCTACTTCATAACTGTAATTTTGCTACTGCTATGAACCGTACGGTAAATATCTGATATGCAGGATGTCTGATATGTGACCCCTGTGAAAGGGCTGGTCAAGCCCCAAAAGGATCTCAGCCCACAGGTTGAGAAGCACTGTTCTAGAGGTTATATCTGCCACTAACAGCCTGATGCTGTAGTCGCTCTCCCAAAGGCCTAAATGAAAGAGAACTCTAATGGAGCTGTGGGGCTAAGGAGCTTCCATCACCTTAATCTAAGCCCCAAGCAAAATTCAGATCATGCAAGGTAATTAGCATATGTGTGGGTTTGTGTTCATGCATTTCTGTTATTTCCTAATTTCACATCCTGTGCCAAAAGTCCACCTGTTCCTATCCTTTTTCTTTGTGTCTATATCAACTGCAATTGTTCGCCTCCGATTCATTTTGGACAGAGGAGCAATCCGTCATTTTTGTCCTCAGCGCTCTCTTTACCTCAGGCATCCATACCTGATGGGAGGACGGCTAGGAAGTCAGTCAAAAGTCCGATTTGGAGTCTCAAATGGAACAAAATCTTGGAGCCCACCAGAGACCATTCCACCACATGGGGCAGTAACAGAGACATTCAAGGACACTGCAAAGCCATGGACTACTGAGCAGAAAAACCCTAAATAGCTGTTTGCTGATTTCTTTAACTGCCTCTCCAACTTTGACCTCGGAGCAATGATCAGAGTCTTTTAGATATGGACCAGGTCTGAGTAATTGCTCACTAACCTAGACGGCTCTCTGCAATAGTCTTCCATGCTCCAGGACCAGCAGTATAAAGCCACCCCTGCCGATACTTAGACATGTTCCTTTGCCCCAAGTCACAGAAGACTGTCCTCCCTCTCTTGCACGTGATGGCTTCTCCCACAAGGAGCTCACCTCAGCCTCCCCCTTCCCTAAGATTGCTTCACCCCATCAGACTTAACGCCTTGCCCCCCCCCCACCCCAGCCGCACCCTTTATCAGCTGAATGATTCTCACTTATTTGGAGGTGGCAGCTTGTTTTGTTTTTTGCCTGCACAGTAGCTGGCATACCCTAAGCATTTCAAGAAATACTAGTTCCTGCTTCCTTCTGGTTGGAAAACTTTAACTTCTCATCACAATAGGGTATTAAAGTTGGTTCCGTGTAGGCAAATTAATCAGAAGGGCAAACACTGTGGACTCAAAAAAAAAAAAAGAGCCCCCTCTTTTAACCGTTGGATGGGTCTCAACTTCCTTTTAAAGAAAGAATAAATAATGCTTGGGTTGGTGATTCCAGAATGCAAGGGGTCCGTGAATTCAAGGACAGTCTACAGTCTTGGTTAGATAGTAAGAGCTTGTTGAGAAAAAGAAAAACGGGGTCTGGGGGAGAGAAAGAGAGGGAAAAGGGATGCGGAGTGGGGGTGGGGGGGAGAGAAATAAACAAACAAAAGGCTGGCGCAAACCCACTGGCATGTTACAAGTCCGTGTCTCCAGCATTTAATCCTCACAACATCTAAACTATGTAGTTCCTACTCTGGTCGGCGTCATATTTCAGGTAAATATACCTTGGCACACAATTAAGCAACTTGCCAAAGATGCCAGCTAGACAAGAGTCAGGGCAGAATAGAGCCATGGGCTGCCTGGCTCCCAAACACGTGTTTTCATTATGCCCTTAATTATTCCTGGTAGTTGCGTTCTGTGAAGCCACTGTGAATGCAGGGCTAATGGGTACTAAAGCCTCGCTCTGCGAGGAAAACAGGGTGGGTCTCGGAGGGACTCTGGTCACAGTTTACCAGCCCATCAGTGCAAAACCTTACTTTATGTGTGTTTCTGTTGAAAGTGCTTCGTTTAATATAAACTGTTGCTCCACTAACATTATACACACTTATTCAACCACATTGCAAGTTATAACTAAACACAGTTCATCCCTGGCAGCCTTTTGCACTGAGAAACACTAGCTACACTTCAGCACTGTGCCCAGGCGGGCATCACACACAGTAAAATTCACAAACAGAGGGAGAAAAATGCCAACACTCAGCCACTAATAGACCCCCAAAAGGACACATTTATATTATGAAGCAAGAAGGAAGCATACCACGTTTGGCCTTAGAAAAAAAGATACTAGATGTCTAAAAGGTTTTGGCAATCCACACATATCAGCAAAACACCAAGAAGACATTCTATTGACTTGGAGTTTTCATATCAATTTCAGTGGGTGAGTGAGTTTTTAAGTACTGAATCTGTGATGGCTGACTATGTGCAATGGGCTGACTGTATGTGGAATGCTCTCTGGATCCTTCTTTGGGTATTCATTGCCCAGGGAGAGAGAGATCAACAGACTTTCCATGTTCTTCCAAAGATGTCGGAGGAGCCCTTGCTGTGTGGGCCTTTTCCAGCAAACTGCCACAGCTTGGGCTTCCCAGCCACTACCCCCCATCCTCCCCACCAGCAGAGCCTCAACACACTCATCTCCACAGCTTCAAAGTTGTGGGAGTTGAGGGAAATGGACTTGTGTTAAATGTGGAATCTGTTTGGAGCAGTCAGGGCTCAAAGATCCCGCCTAATAGAAACCGAAGAGGCTCCCCCCAGACCCCACAGTTCCTTTTCCTATAACTAAAGAAAACACTTTCTGAATGTAACTAATGTGTGTCTCGTGTTCACCATAGGAAATGCACCCTCCCACACCACACTGTTTGAAATATCCTGGCAGAAATGCTCTAAAGTCTACCCCCGAAACAAAACTCATCTCCATAAAAGATCATTAGAATCAATTATATTTCTGACAACGAAGCATTAAGGAAGTTTTTCAGGCTCTCCACAAAGCACTATTTAAATACTTTCGTGATATAAGTAAAATGAGTCATAAGTACACTCAAACTGTTTTCCAAATGAGTGTTTTTGGTGCTGGTGTAGCAAATTAGCAAAAACGTCTTGCACAAATTCACATGGTTCTAGAACTCCACAGAACAATGACCCAAACTGCACTTTTGGTTATCTCTGTGCCATATATAGTGCCTCTCCCCAAAAAGAAAAAAAGAAACTATGTTTGAAACGTCAGTGAATAAGATTTCTCAGCCGTTATAAGCGGTGCCACGGGGAATGCAACAGTGTATTTTACTGTAAAATATGGCCTCTACGCTCTTCTCAGATTGGAACATGGGAGCCAAATGGAGGAATAGATGAAGTATGCAAGTCGTTCTATGAAGTGGAAATTGCTTCCTTATTTCTTTCAGTTTCTATCCATAAAGCTGAGGCAGGGGATCCTTTTTTGGACCTCTCAATCCAGTTAATGGCCTTCTGAGTTACAAAGGCAAAGCCTCACACTATCGGCTTTCCTATGGTAGAGAGGAGTCTCAAGGCCTGTCCCAGATGTCGTTAAAATAATAGATGAATGAGGTCTATAAAGAAATAAGCCAGAAAAGGTAGAAGGGGAAATATGAGCATAAACAGATGGAACTAAAACAGAAAAGAAAAAAAAATAGAAAAGAAAGTTTGGTGGGAGAAAGAGCCAAAAACTGTTTTAAAAGGAGTATAAAGTTTTCATTTATGTGAAGATAATACAAAGAAAATATGAGAGTGAATTGAAAATAAAAACAATTCCGGAAAAAAAGAAGCGGGCAGTGCACAGACGGCTGTTTCTAACCTACTAATTGAGGTTATCAGCTGTGAGAAACTAAGCAATATTAATTGTCTTTTGCTTTTGTGGTCTTAAAATAAATTAAAAACCCTGTAAGAGAGTCAAGGAGCAGTAATAACAAAGCTGCCTCCTGAATAGCACCAGACACCCCAAGCTCACTGCCGAGACCCCTAAACAACATATTGGCCTTTGGGAAGTGGGCCGTGAGCAAAACCTGAAGAATGCGGGACTAGAACGGAAGCTAAAGCAGACAGCTACACAACTTTCAACCCGGAGGAGAAACCTGCAGAGGCTCCTTACTACTCTCCAGATCGACAATAAATTGCAGAACTTTAAGGACTCATGTTAATATACATATTTCTGAACAAACTTTATTTGAGAAATAGTTGACAAACTTTATTAACACTAACTGAACTCTCATAGTTTTTCTAAGAGTAATGCCTAGGAGCTCCCAAAAGTAGAAAATTACAGGGGAAAAGTCTATACTACCTTGTTAAAGATGGCCGAGTCCAGTAGGAAAAAGTTTGGGGACCAGACTTGTAACGTTTGTCCCTTTAAAACCTTCAAAGATGGGGAAGTCCACCTTTGTTTGTGATTTGATCAAGTTTGCCGTTTCCACATAGCAGTCATAGGTACTTAGGAGAATTACAATACTGACTTGTACAATACATCATATCGCAGGAATTTTCTGATTCTTAAATAATAGGCAAATAATCAAGTGCGTTGGAAGGCTTTGGTGTCTGTATAGGATAAACATTCCTGTGCACAATACGCGGAAAGCAGTATGTACCCAGACAGAGCCCAGCACTCGGTTACTGTCGTCATCTCTATCACCATCATCATCATCCATCACCACCATCATCATGACCACCATCATCATCATCACCACCATCTTCCACACCACCATCCCAGGTCACCACCACCCTATCATTTATAAATGGTACCCGCAACCTTACTGATTAAACCAACTTACTTGAAATTACTTCACTCAACTACATAAAATTCTGTTGGTTGGGAACTGAACAAGTATCTTCCTACTCACCACATTTTAATGAAATATAGATAAGAATACATCATTTTGAACACTACTAATTAAGGCAGTTCCTAATAATATTCTCCAGGCACCGAACAGAGCAACTATTCTTCTTTCCTATCCTGAGACCAAGCATCTTGTAACCTCCAGGCTACTTGAACACTCGGGAGTAAGATGGCAGGATGAAGAGGGAACTCTTCAAAAAAACAAAATTATCCATCCATCAAGTCACAGCAAGACCTGAACCCATAAAATAAAACTCCTAACTCTGAAGAGCCGCCACTGCCTCCTCTTGGTGAAATTCCATATGCTTTCACTCTGTTCGGTGTGCCTGCAAACAGCTGTGCTTCTTGGATTTATCTAGAATCTCTCTGGGAGTATGCATTTTGGTTCTAAACAAGCATGGCCATTCTGTATTTCCCCTTCCTGAATAAGTGAACGGAAAACGCAACACTAAAATGAAAAGTTAACCTGTTTCCTTTTCCCTATCCACAGTCTCCTGGGGCAGGGGCGGGGCAGGGGGAATACATTTCAACATGGCCCTTCTAAAACTACACTAAGAATGATGCAGACACCACCGGGAACATAGAAGAGGGTTCATCTTGTGTACTGTATGGAGCTGGTAAAAACGTGATTCAAATCTGTGAAGTTCCTCGTGTAAAACTTTTCACATGATCACTTAGACTTTGGAAGTTCTAAGAATGTACCTATAACACACATAAGAGAGTGCAAACAACGTCATGTAGTAATAAATGTTTGTACACTTGGCTTGCAGGGGAAAACAAATTTCATGTTGCCGCCACTCTCTATTCGTGAGGAAACGCCTGGCCACTCAGGCATGTCCCTTCCTCTTGATGTAGTGCACACAAACGTACCTGCAGATATTCAAGTGTGGGTAAAGTAATTTAAAATGTGTGATCCTTGTGTGGCTCACACATTGCCCTTCACATGCCCCGGCTCGTGTGTAGTAGCCCTATGTTTTTTGCCATCCTTGGTGGCTGACATTGTTTGCTGTTCTTTCTGCTGTCCGCTGCCTCTCCTTCTATGCTTTTAAGTGTAAGAAACCAAAAACACTCAACCTAAATTGTCTCAAATTATGAACTTCACAGCATATATATATATATATTCTATATATTCATAAGTATACACATATATTCATAAAAAGTAAATAACAAACAGTATGGCTGGGATCCAAGTCAACGAGCCAAGACAGAAGTTGGGAGTAAGTGGCAGTCCACCCCTCAGAGCTCTTTCTACGTGAGCCTGGCTCAAAAAGAAGAAAGAAAGAAAGAAAGAAGAAAGAAAGAAAGAAAAGAAAGGGCTCAGAGATGCAATTCCATTTGCATACAAGCATACACTCCTTCCCGAGCGATGCATGAATCTTTGCACTAGTCTTAGACCAATTGGCACATCAATAGCCAGCACAATTTAAGGGGTTCAAGCATGCATGAGCCAAAAGGGTGGCCAGATGTTTAAGTGCACAGAAGGAATTGCCGGGACCCTGAACACCAGCTCCTTTACGCTGTTCCTAGAGCTCCTCAAAGCTGAGGGGTAGCCTTCATTGGTCACCACAGACAAACTAGCTCTCCAAACTACACAGACATCAGGACCCAAATTATCAGGGCGGATGTGGAAGATTTGCACATGTATTTGCCAAGTTTCGTTCCATTGGAGAAGCAGGCAATGCTCTGCCCTTAGAAATACCAACTGATTAAACCAAAGTTAAATGCTCAGGCAGCATTAAACACCTAGAACGAATGAATTTAAAACCTCTGAGGAAGTGTTTCATCTTTCACTCTCTTTGAAATCCTCAAAGTTGGCTAAAGCCTAAAGAAGAATTCCGGCTAAAATGACTCCCATGTAATTTCCTCTGCGACACAACCTACAAAGGCATAGCTTGTCTGTTACAAAGGTTTCATGTCTCTGTAACAAGTTACACTTGGCAGGTGACAGTGTTTCTCACTTTAATACATGCCCCAAGCAGTGTACCTGCTACACCTCTCCTCCTAGCTAAATATGGCTGCATATTAATAGCCAGTGGAAAAAGTGGCCCCAACATACAGATGCTGAATAATTCAAACTCACCCACCTCCCTGAACATCCCTGTGACCCCTGGGACAAGCAAGGGGGGAAGAACTCACAAGCACCCCCTTCTACCATCAGATATAGTACATTTTAGTCCTACTGGCCCACTGACACCAAGGCAACCTATATGGAAAAATTAAAATGAAGATGGACAAATTGGCTTTTGATTGTACAAATAAAACTACAGCCACTGTATCAGAGGTTTGTTTTCCCTTAAAAACATTTTAAGTCTGTATCTTCCAAACTTCTTTGACCCCGACCCACAGTAAGAAGTACATTTTTCATCAATCTAGTACCCATACACTCAGAAAGTTAAAGCCTGCCCTGACTGCATTATCGTGCACTCTAAGACACTATTCTTTCAGGGTTTGTTCCATTTTTAAAACTTAAGCTTGGTCAAGTGACTTCACCATCTACTGGATCTTAAGAAGCAGTTTTTAAAATCACAGCTTTCAGCTCCCAAACTATTGAGAAGTACTCAGGAAAAGTGAAGTATGTTAGGCAGCCTTTCAATTGTTTTTCTTTTCTTTTCTGTTTAATCCAGAGTTTATTTAAAATAAAGGGGGATTATCATAAAACATTCATTTGAAACATTTGCACAGACAATTCCCTTTCTACTGAATTAATAAGAGGCAGAATTCAAATGAAATAGCAAAAGTGTTATAGGAAATAAGCTAAATTTTGAAAATCACTCTAAAACTAAATTTCCAGCCAGAATTCCACCTGTGTGTGATATTTTTTTTTAAGTTTTCTTTTAAGAACTCCTTGTAATTTTGTATTTTAAAAAAAAAAGTATCTGAATATCATTTGGAGTGAAAGTTTAAGATGGTGTATATTACAGTGAGATTCTTTGCCACGGAGATGGTGAACAGTGTTGAATAAAATGTGATCTCTCTTTATTTCCCCATGCTCACTTTGTAATTATTAGCAAGGCAGTAAATAACCCTCCAAGGAGCAGCCTCATTAGTCCCCATTGAAATTGAGTGGCATTAATTTGCAATAAAAGAACTGAAAATTAAATGGAAAAGAAAATACTTTCGGAACTCCATCATAAGGTTACAGAATCCTCATTCTACCAATAGTGTCCTTAACAGCAAGAAATTTAAAAAATGAATTAGACTTAATCGCTAGATTTTGTTCCTCCAGCTTGAGGGGAAAAAAGTCAAGAGAATAAATTATTTTCCTCTTCCATATCAACCCTGAATTAAAGCGAATGAGATTAATTTGAACCCAACAATTTTTTTTTAAAAGTTTTGTTCACTGTTTATACTGAATGTGGAAACTGGGCCTGGACCCACTCAATTGTCGGCTGCTTTAGTTTCCTGAGTGGGCTAAAGATGAGCCGGGATACAGCAGGATTTCACCCTTCATATCTTCTCGGGCCAATCCACAACTTAGTCCTGTTTCTTCTGCTATAAATACATCTAGAAATAGAACACTGAGCACACGCGCACATAAGGGGGAAAAAGCTCCACCGCGGGCATGCAATGCAGAAGGTCTGAACAGCGGCAGGAACCAACAGCCAGAGTCAATGTGTAGTGCGTTTGCATTGATTCAGCAGCCTTGAGGGCACGTGAAGACTCTATACCTGGCCTCTGCATTACTGTCCCCTGGGCAACTCTGACAGGTGTTTACCAGACCCACCCACCTGAGCCTTCTGCAGGCCCAAAACGAAAATAAGCAGAAATGAGAGCAAAGAGACGTAAAATAAATAAATAAATTAATTAATTAATTAAATTTTTTAAAAAAGTCTCTCTTAGGAGAAACTAAAACTGAGGACACAAAAACAATTGTCACTTCGGTCACGACGAGACTCTGTGTCCTGGATTCTCCTATGTCCTGAACTGCCCTGGCTTCTTGCACAGTGCCTGCCTGCGGGGCAGGACGTAGCTAACCCCCTATGCCAATCCAGAGCGTTCTTTGCCTGCTGGACCAGCATGAAACTTCGCTGCAAGGGAACTGCTGCACTGCTGTTTGGATGTGGTATGTTTTAAACACACGGACACCTATAAATTGCCAGCTGTCAGAAGTCGTATGCCAGCGATCTGCTCGAACTCGAACTCAGCCAGAAAGCAAAACTTGTTCAGACCCATTCAACTCCCATACCAGCTCTTCAGAGCAACCTGAACTCAATCCAGAACCAAGGAATGAGGGAAAGAGACACTAGGGACCTCCACCTAAAACCTCAACTTCTTCAGGATACTTTTGTCTCTGTCCAGTCCAAAACTCTAGGTGAAAGACCATTGACACTTTAAAAAATAATAATAATAATAATAATGACTAATAAATCTCCCCTGAGCTCTGCTAGCCCCAAACACTTCCAGCTTTAAATAATAAAGGGGTTCCTTGCTAGTGGCACAAACCACCTGGATCACTTGGGGGGTTGCTAATTTTGAGTGTTCTCCCCATAAATAACTTCTTTGGACTGTTTTCCAATGCTTGTGTAGTTAGGAAACACGGAGCCCTTTGGATCTGCGGGTAGAGTATTGTTGCTGTTGTTGTTTTTGTTGTTTTTTAAGCCAGTACAGAGAAGGTGGACTCCACAAAGACTCCTTCTTGACTTCCGCTAGGGTTGGGAGTGGGCGACCTGCGGCCCTCATTGTTTCCACACCCCCGCCCCTTCACGCGGTCCCTCCCCGGGACAGTTCTGGCACAGGGGCCAACCCCCGACGGGGCGCGGGTACCTGTAGAAGGCGGGAGGGCCGGTGTCGCGCACAGCGTAGGCGCCAGGCTCGTTCTCCAGGTAGTAGGGCACCTGCTGGCCGTGCGGGTGCAGGAAGGGCGACAGCTGCGGTGGCGGGTGCAGCAGCATCAGCGGGCTGGGCGACACGCTATTGAGCTGGGAGAAAGCCCCCAGGCTATTGGCACCGAAGGCAGCCGCCTCGGACCCGGGACCATAGGCGATGCCCGACTGGCCATAGACCGGTGCTGAAGCGGCGGCGGCAGCGGCGGCGTTGAACTCGTAGGCGGCGCCCTGCGGGTAGTTGAACACCGCGGGCTTGCTGCTGTCCACGTACACCTCGCCAAGGCCCTCTCACATGGGCATCTTTGAGCTGCGGGCGGTTGAGGGTCTCTAGCTCGTTCCCTTGAATCTGGTGCAGCAAAGCCATTCCCGACGCTTTGGTGTGGAGGGTCATGGTCATGGTCAATGGGAACTGGCGAGGTGCAGACTGGCTCCCCGCGCACACAGAGGGCTCAACAGAGGATGGGCCACCTAGAAAAAAGCACAGCCCGCGGTTAGAGGAGGCACAGCGCAGGTCCACTTGGAGCGTGTGCTGGCCTTGACCAGGGGCAGAGGGATCCTGCAGAGCCCAGGTGGCTCAACTCCAGCGAGCGCACCCAGCCACTCCTGGGTTCTCCCAACTTTACATACTGGTCTCCCCAGTTCTTAGACATCAGCAGCAAACCTGCTGACCAGGGGCTGCAGCCTCCAGGCACTGCTGGAAACATCACACCGCGCGCGCACTCAAAGAACCGCTTGCTTCCCTGAACTTTCCTGGTCTTAGCAGCTGAATTTCGCTGCAGGCTGCAGGGGGGTGAGAGGCAGCGGAGGGCTCTCCACCAGCCGCCGCGCCCCCTCCCCCCAGTCCTCACCCCCCTACAGGCAGTTTGTTTTTGTGTTTTTCCCCCTCCTTAATGTGCTGCCTGTGTGCCCCGTGCCAGCCTCCAATCTGTCTCTGTTTGTCTCTCTTTCTGTTTGATTCAGTCTTCTTGTTGACTGGAAGTACGTAGTGTGTGCATTGAATGACCCTGGGAGGACGGGTAACCGTATCTGTAACCGAGATATGGCAAATAGGATGGGGTGTGTGATTGCATATGCAGCCAGCCACAGACAGCTATATTTAGCATCAGCGGACACAGATAGGAGGCATCTAGGGCCAGGAGTGAGGAGACAGAGCATGTATAGGAAGAGCTGCGCTTGGAGTCAAGAGAAAACTGCCAGCCTTTGCCTTCAGCTTCCTCGTGTGGATTTAAAAAAAAAAAAAAACTAACCTCCCCTAAGGGGTTCCTTCCAGCAGAGCCATGGCAGATTCTCCCAGCATGGCTTTTCTGTTTTGGTTGGACTTCGGTACCAAAATTTGCTTCCTTTAGAAATTCTCATAGGGATATGATTCAGAAAACCCTTCGGCTGGGCACACTTGGGTGTCCCTGCCTTCCACAGGTTATGCAACGGAAACTTGAGGAAACTAAGAATGAAAGGAGACGTTTCCCCATAACATATCACCTGGGGTCCTTAACTAAGGCTCTGGCAATGGGGTAAGCTTGTCTGTCTAACCAGAAACTTTTGAAAGGCTTCCCTGCCTTTCAGCTCTTGAATTCTACAAACGGACCCTATGGGCTCACTTAGGGAAGGGCACACAGAATCTGCTATTCGAATGACAAAGAGGTTTAAAGAAGCTTTTAATTCAGTGTTGAATTAAATTCTCTTTGCACACACACACACATGCACACACACACACACACACACACACACCTGTTATTGTAACAAAAGATATAAGCTTGGATAATTTGTACTTTTTTTTAATAAACTGCCTTTGCCCCAACCTGATAGCCCCTAAAATAATCATTAACATTTGACTTTAATAGCTATCCTACATACCCCCAAAGAGAACCTGAGGCATGCACATGCCAAGGTTATTGTTACTAACAGTAACACTTTAAAAATATTTCAACTAAGTACATTGTTTATTTAATTCTTAGAAAAACAGATCATTTTGGATGAAACACACCTAAACTGGTTTAAATCGAAAGACAAAGTTCAGTTTGGCATCCCTAAGTGTCGGTGACAGCAAGGAAAGGGTTAAAAACACATTAGGTGAATCACAGATATTTCTCTTTATGGCCAGCAACCATTACTTTCTAGAGCAATCTCTTCACAGATGATTTAGTTTCCGTAAATCACACTTTCAATTTTCAAATGCCTTTTAAAAACACATGCAAAAGCAAGCACTTCATGAGGCTCTTTTAAAAATCTGAGCCTGCCAAATTATATATAAATGGCACAGAGACTCCTACAAGTCCAAAAGGGAAAAAAAGAGGAACCGCACAGATTCTCCCCCCACCCCCAACAGAAAAATAGCACAGCGTCCTCTCCAGCTAGGATACAGACACTAGGCAGAAAGGTAAGTTGCTTTCTCAAAATGCTCAGGCTACAGGGAGAAACAGAGAGAGAGAGAAATTAAAAAAAAAAAAAAAAAAAAAAAAAAAAAGATCCTACCCTGCTGGTTCAAGAGCGCCTTTCCAGAAATGTTCCATGGGTTTGTAGAAGTCAAGGACCGAGACAGTAAGAAGGAAGGAAGGAATGTGCTCGAATGATCGAGTGGCTCCGTGTGTGATCAAGGCACAGCGTGTGGATGTGTTTGTATGTGGAGTGGCAGCCAGTAGGCAGGGCACTTGGCAGCCCCTCCCGGCAGACGCGGCAGCTGGGTTTCTGCACAAACGACTGGATGAATGGCTGTGAGACTCAGGCAGACTTGCTTTCTGCTGAGGGACAGCAGTAGCATAGCTAGAGTCAGCGCGCCTAGAAGAAACTCCAGCCCCCTTTGCTCCCTACCTGTGGAGCCAGAAGTGTCCCGTGTTTTCTGCTAAAAAACGAAGATGGCTGTAAATCGCAGATTCACAGCTAAACTGGAAAGGCAGTCAAAGTGTGTGGAGATGAAGTTTACAAACTATACCAGGGGGAGGTTCTTCCTAAAACAATGTAATTTAACAAGAAAAGCCTTCTGGGATACATTTGGGTCAAACACCCTAGCCCTGCTTCTCTGAACAAGATGCTCAGTGACCATGCTACCGGTGGCATAAGGAAGTCAGACTTCGCAATAAATATTTTGCCATTCCAGGGATAAGTTTGCAACTGAAACGCTATGCTCTCCCTCCCCACCCCCGCCCCGCCGCCACATTAACCAAACCCAGGAGCCTCTCCGCCAAGAGCCCACTGACTGCTGTCTATAAACACATCAAAAAAAGAAATATTATCTTCATCTTAGAGTTAGGAGCATGAAATAGTTTTGCTTTAAGCTGATCACAGGTTCACAGCTGTGCTGGCGTTGCTGGAAGGCAGGGCTCTCCTACTTCCGGCAGCACTCACACGGGGGCACCTGGTGTTCACTCTTATTTCCACCACAGGACAAGGCAGTGGAGTAAGCGGCCCTGACTCTGCCTCCTACTCATCCAGGACACAGGAGACCCAATGAAGCCTTTGCTGCCAGGAGTTCATCACCATCACCTTAAGGTATTAAGTGACTCTAGTCACAATGCCAGGGGTGGCCAGTCTCCAGCCCTAGGACCCTAGGCAGTTACCAAGAGATTTATGAGTGGCACTTGAGCCAGTACCAAAAAGAGAAACAGAAAGAAAGTACTAATGACAGCATGCCACAGCTATACATTTCCGCGCTTGGAAAGACCCAACGTCATAATATCAGAACCTAGATAAGTTTCCTCAACAATCAGCAATGATGGTAAATATAAAATAGAAATAAATGTTGAGCATTGTGGTGTATTCACCTAACATGCGGAAATTCATGGGTTTGAGTTCTAGCACTGCACAGAGAAACAAACAAGTATTGAAAAGAAAGGTTGTTAACCTTTTGTTGGTGACAGTGTTGACTCCTGATGACAACAGTGGTGCCTCCTATAGGTCAACCAGGATGACCCCTTCATCAAGCCAGTCTAACAACAACAACAAAATGTGCAAAATGGCTGTGGTGAGGTTTACAATCCCAGTAAGTGGAGATATCTCAAGAAAGATATTTCCAGGAATGACTTTGGGACTCCTCTTTTTTTTTTTTCTTTTTTCTTTTTATTAATTTATTCTTGTTACATCTCAATGTTTATCCCATCCCTTGTATCCTCCCATTCCTCCCTCCCTCCCCCCATTTTTCCATTATTCCCCTCCCCTATGACTGTTCCTGAGGGGGATTACCTCCCCCTGTATATTCTCATAGGGTATCAAGTCTCTTCTTGGCAACCTGCTGTCCTTCCTCTGAGTGCCACCAGGTCTCACCCTCCAGGGGACATGGTCAAATGTGAGGCACCAGAGTATGTGGACTCCTCTTGGTAAACTTTGTCACCCAGGGTCAGGGGCTGTGGCGGGAAGTACGGCATACCATGTTGGTTTTCCCCTGGTGCTCTAGTCACCAATTTTCTCTTGGACTCTCATCCCTTAATTCTTCTCTCTTTTGACTGCCGCACTGGGCATACTGGAGTGCTGGGTGACTCCGTGGCATGCCCAGGTGAGACGGAAACATGTGAGCTTCCCTGGTTTTCCAGCCCAGTGCAACCTTCAGGTCATCCCACCAGTGATCTCCCGCTCAGAGCTGGGCTCGTACAAGCACCCAACCGCACTCTACGCCCACTTCACCACAGCGCTCCTTTCACACTCTCTCCAGGGACACACCATCACTGCCCCCTCCAGTCACCCACATTAACACGTCACCATTTTCTCCAGGGCCTGACTTTTTTTTTTCTTTCTATAGCCAGCCAAGGAGCAATTTCTGAACCTGTCTTCTTGCAGCTCTCTCCCATCTCACTGCATTCCCCTACCCCTTCTCAGCTGCCTCCTAGCTCACCTGTCCACAGAGCCTCCAGAGGAGGACCCTTCCTTCTGTCCCCACTGCTTCCCAGGTCCCGGAGAGTTTCTGTCTGCTCCCGGCTTTTCATTGCTGCAGACTCTACCTTGTCACAACTCAGCTCCACCACATCCCAAATCCCAGCTTCTCTGAGAACGGAAGCCTTCCTCTCTCCCAGACCTGTCCTTTCTAGTCTATCTCCTCTCCTCTCCTCTCCTCTCCTCTCCTCTCCTCTCCTCTCCTATACTCTACTCTACTCTCCTTTTTCTTTCTTTCTTTCTTTCTGTCTGTCTGTCTTTCCTTCTTTCTTCTCTCATTAGAATAGTCACTTTCCTGGCTTGCAGCAAACACATCTGCCTTCTGGAGGCCCAAGCACCAGAACGTCCGCCCTCATGGCCGCCCTCCCTGCCCTCTCTCCTCTGAGTCCCAGTTGTACTTCCCCACCATTCGTCACCTTCCTCCCTGAACTGATGCTCTTTTTATGGCCTCATCCCACTGAGGAGCAACTCACACACAAGGTCTGC
Organism: Acomys russatus; assembly: GCF_903995435.1. Classification (NCBI taxonomy): domain Eukaryota; kingdom Metazoa; phylum Chordata; class Mammalia; order Rodentia; family Muridae; genus Acomys; species Acomys russatus. Next base: position 46,348,155 of record NC_067157.1, on the reverse strand, counting down.
CTCTGAGCACGTGAATGTTCCTGTCTGGCCATGGTGTGGTCACCAAATATGGACTGATTTCCTATCTAACATCCCATCGGCCTGAGTGACTCTTTCTGAAAACCAACTTACCACATGACCATGACTGCCCGGCACTTTCAAAACTGTTTTTTGCTAGGATGTTATCTTCCTATCTTCCTAGCAACTGAGGCCATAAACTCAGATGTCACATCCATCGAATCTCGCAGCAGAGGCGGCAGTGCCTAGCAGCATGACTTACCAGAGCATTCCGTTGCAGGTCTTAGCCAGGCAGTTCGAGGACCAGACAGAGCTTCCTCTCGAGCTCCACTGGAGGTTTTTTTTATGTTTACAAAAATATTATCTCTCTACAGAAACATGAAAGAAAAATATGGGAATGTTGCTGCATGGTGGCTTATGCTGCTACCATGATCCCTGCACTGAGATGGGAAAAGTTTAGCTCTGGACAGTTTGAATATTACCCAGATTATAAATAGTGTATGTGCATATGTGTGTGCATGTGTATATGTGTGTATATGTGTGTGCGTTGTGTATATGTGTGTGCATCTGTGTGTAGGTGTGGATGTATGTGTATGTGGGTATGTGTGTGCATATGTCTGTATGTGTACGTGTGTTTGTATGTGTGCATATGTGTGTGTGTTTGTGTGTGAGCATATGTGTACATGTGTGCATTTGTGCATATACCTCTATGTATGCATATGTGTTTGTGTATGAGTGTGTGTGAGCATACATATACATGTGTATATTTGTATGTGTGCATTAGTGTGTATACCTCTGGTGTGCATATGTGTGTATGTGTGCATATGTCTATGTGTATGTGTGTGCATATGTGTTTCTTCCTTCACTTTTGTTCTTTCCTTTCTCTCACTTCTTCTTTTCTTCTTGCTTTTTAAGACAAAGTCTCGACCTGAAGCTCAGGCTGTTCAGGAACTCACTATGAAGCCCAGGATGGCTCCAAGCTCATGATGAGCCAGCCTCCTGACGCAGCCAGCAGAATGCTGAAATCACAGGGATGATTTCAGCTAAGAACTTACCCTTGAGTCCTGATTTAGTACTGTCTTCCTCAACAGCAGAAACACAACGATCTCCCAGGTTCTCATTTAAAAGATAGTTTGGGAAATGTTTTTTTTTTTTTAACAGTTTCCTAGATTTGGACCTTAGAGTTTTGCTTTTTTGAAGCAAAATTCATGTACAATGTAACACATGTATGCAAAGTATACAGCCTGACAAACCTGGATAGATCTGACTGTTAATTACCATATCAATCAAAGAATAAACCATTTGACTATCTCAATTGACCCCAGAAGTCCCTTAATACACTTTCCAGTCAATGCCCCCACCCTTACAGGCTGATTTGTTACCATGTTTTTTTTTTCTGCCTGGCCCAGGTTATCACAAGTTGGAGCACATATAACCCACTTCCGAGTAACCGCATGCTCATCCAGGCGCTGGGCTTCCAGCATCAGTTCCCCTGACATCAGGGTGTAAAGTTATCATTTTGTCAGGCAGAGCCCACTGCCTGCTGGGGAGGAACCCCTGGACCAAAAACTCCTGAGCTTGACCAACATCCTTTCATTCGCAGACCTTTTAAGAGCAGTAGACTTTTAACATGCTGAAATGTTAAGCTTGGATGGAAGCCTGCAATGGGTAACTTTATCATTTCACCCTATTGTCAATACAAGAAAGAATATTTGTAAACCAATATCTCTTCCAATGGCCTTTTTCAAACCCTGTGACCTCAGATCTACTCTCTGTGTTCCTGATGATGACTGAAGACAATTCCCATTCTTGGTTGTTGAGCATAACGGCCAGTCTTTGTTACAGATCAATGAGTGACTCACAGACGATGCTCAGCTTAATAGAATTTAGTCACTTTCATCTTATCTTTTCTTGGAAACTGTATTTTTTTTTCCAAACATCTTGGAAACTTTTATACTATTTACTTACATTGCATGTGGTAGAAGATAATTGAGAAAGGGCTTTTATGGTAAGTGCCATGAGTAACACATGAGTTGCAAATATCCCAATTATTGTCCCACAGCGTCCTTTTCCTTCCTTTATCTTATTGTTTACTTGAGGAATCGCATTGTCAACTTAAGGATGTTATTCCTTTGTGCAGTGCACTAGCCAATGGCTAAATACACTTAAATTCATATAGTTTATCTAATGCTAGGAGACTATACACACACACACACACACACACATACACACATACACACACACACATACACTCACACACACACATACACACACACACACACACACACACATACACACACACACATACACACACACACACATACACACACACACATACACACACATACACACATACACACACACACACATACACATACACACATACACACACATACACACATACACATACACTCACACACACACATACACACACACACATACACTCACACACACATACACACACATACACACACACACATACACACACACACATACACATACACACACATACACACATACACATACACTCACACACACACATACACACACACACATACACTCACACACACACATACACACACATACACACATACACACATACACACACACATACACTCACACACACACATACACACACACATACACACACACACACACACACACACACACACACACACACACACACACACACACACACACACCATGTAACCTGCCAAGAATTGTCTCCAATTTCAAAGCCAAGCCCAATAAATGGTAAAGAGAAAAGCCAAGGGGTAGCAGGGTGCTTGAGCTTTGAGCCTTTGCCTAAACTTGTGTTTAGTCACAGGCCAGTGCTGACTCCCACTCTCCCTAAGCATCCAGGACCCTGAGCCTAGCTAACAGATGCCCCTCCACCCTCCAGGCCGCCGCCCCCCCCCCCCTGCCCAGTGGCAATTATGCTATGCCGAAGGAGTGGAGCGGCTGTAACTGTGCCAATGAATGACTCATTCATTCAGTTGACTGAAGCAATATTGATTACTGTATTTACCAAGAGCAACTCTGAAGTCTCAGGTACTGTCTTAGTCAGCTCAGGCTGCCATCACAAAATGTCACAGGCGGGGAATCAAACAGCAGGCATTTCCTTTCCCTTGGTTAGGGAAACTGAAATCTGAGAGCAAGATCCCTTTCATAACAGGCAGGTAGCTGGTTTCTTCTTCCTGTGCCTGGGTCCTCACGGAGTGACAGCAGGAGGAGAAGAAAGAGAAGGCACTGCCTCCCTCTTGATATGGCTTAATAAGACATATGGTGTCACTCAACCTTAACTACCTCCCAGGGTTCTTATATAGAGATACCCTATAAGGAGGGTATGATTTCCAAATATGGCTTTAAGAGGGCATGATTCAGTTGGTATGAGTAGCCCAAAACGAACCAAGCAAAGGTTTCTACCCCCCAAGCTACCAAAAGTTTGGATTTTATTTCTATTGTTTTCTTCCAGTAGTTTTTTGTTTTTGTTTTTGTTTTTGTTTTGTTTTTTGTTTTTGTTTTTGTTTTGTTTTTTGTTTTTGTTTTTTGTTTTTTGTTTGTTTGTTTGTTTGTTTTTTCTCTTGTGTCTATGCACATGTTATTTGGTGTGTGCACTCAAGTGTGAACAAGGTTCCTGTTAGCAGAGGCAGACATGGAGTCCTTTTCTCAATCACTCTCTATGTTATTATTTGAGACGGGGTCTCTTACAGAACCTACAAGTTCCAATTAGACCAGGCGAGCTGGCCACCAAGCTGCAGGGGTCCTCTGTCTCTGCCTCCCCAGAGGCATCTAACTTTTAAGTGGCTATTAGGGACCAAACCCCGGGCCTCTATGGAAAGTCCTTCCCTGACCATGCCCTCTCCCAAGGCCGTCCTTACATTTGCCTGTCTTAATTTCCCTCCGCACTGAGGCCTTTCTGAGACTGCTTCTCCGGGTGAGAGGTTGCTGTTGCCATTGCTGTGCATTCAGGGCCTGCACCCTCCTCTCCTCTCTAGTCTCCCCTTCTTGGATCACCACAGCAACCCCCATAAGTTCAGTTTCACCTGTACCTTGAAAACCTCAGAGTAGAAAAGCACCACCCAAGATCTCCATCCTGGAGAAAGGCCCCTTTCCAGATGGAACACCTTTACCCACGTGGTCACTCAGTGTAGAAACATGAATTGAGCGCCTGCTCTATACTCACCATTTAATGTTCAACGTCTTCATAATTAATTTCGCTTTTCCCTGACCTGTTCTTGTTCTCCATGCCCTATCCTGTAGATGGTGCTTCATACATATCACTGCACAAGCCCAAAGAACTCAGCCCTCTACACCCTGGTTCTCTTATTAGGTTTATCACAAATCTATTTTATTTCTAGCTCCTTAATCTCTTCTGAGTCCACCTCTACTCTCAAACACACTATGACCTCCAGGTCATTGTCTTCCCTTCCAGGCCGCTGGCTCTGCCTCCTTGCTCGCATTTCCCATCCACTGCAGTCTCCCACACAAGCGAAGGAACTTGTATTGCGATCCTTGATTCTCAGAAGTCACTTCCTCTCCCCTATCCCAGAGGCTTTACAATCCTGCAGGCAGATAATTTCCGTGTTGTGCAAATACTTACACTAGGCTTTCTTTTGAGCTGAGCTTTCTCATATGCAGGTTGCTCTGAATGGAACCTTTCTGACTTCCTTTACAATCTGTCTCCCACGTAGTCTTCCTTGAAACTGTGCAGCCATCAGGAAGCCTGCCTTGATTGATTTCCTCTTGGATGCTTTTACAAAACGCCTATATCTCCCTGGTCTTTGTCTGTCCTGCTGCCTTCAGAGAACACCATAGACCATGTAATAAATAAACAATAAGAATTAATTTGGCGGGCTGGAGAGACGGCTCAGTGGTTAAGAGCACTGCCCTTCCAGGAGTCCTGAGTTCAATTCCCAGCAACCACATGGTGGCTCACAGCCATCTGTAATGTGCATCTGATTCCCTCTTTTGGTGTGCATGAAAAGCCAGAGCGCTCATATACATAAAATAATAAAATCTTAAAAGAGAGAGAGAGAATTAATTTGGCTGTGATTCTGGAAGCTGGACGCCCATGGTGGGAAGGCTGATTCTGGGTGCTACCCTGATGAAGAAGCTTATGTGTAAGGCACAGAGGAATCAAGCTAATGTTCAAGCTAACATTCCTTCTGGATATAGTACACATAATACACAGCACCACTCCTGCCCTGCCCGGGTGAGTCTGGATTTCCTATTCACTGTCTCTGCCCCTCCATGGCCTGTAAATGCATGAACAGGCTCACATGTGGTTTTCAAAGTCTCAGGGCATAGGCACCTGAGGTATAGTTGAACCCCAACAAATACCATATGAATAATAGCTAGAGAAAGCTTTGCCTTGTAACTGGCATCCCTAACGGCTTAGCCTGGAAGGCGTGATCACTGCTGTTAAAATCTAGATCTAGAGTTTGGAAGACATTTTGGAAACTGACTCGCATTTTCTAGAACAATTCATGCTTCCTATCAAAGAAAGGGTCGTTACGACTAATGGCACATCTGCTCATCGCGTCCAGGTTTCTGGGCATGCGTGTGTGAAGGACTGGGGCCCAGAAATGCATGGGCAAAGCACGGGGTGTAATTAATGTCCTCAGATGCACCTGACTCAGGGTGTGTCTTTCTTCCTAAGCTATGCCCTGGTCCGTGGGTACTACATCCTCCATGCTCAACACAAATATAATCAAGGCATCGTCTTGCTGGCTCCGTGTGCTATTCTTAGAGCCTTGAATATCCTCATTTCTTTGGGCAACATGAGAAGACTGCTCTTTCACATTTCCAATCACTAGCACTGAGATGAGGATTGGGTTTGAGAACACCATGTTTTCCACAAACATCAGAGCAAGTCGTGGTTTGGGGACATGTCTTGCCTTAATAGACCATGAAGAAATGAGTAATCTTCCCTCCATCCATGGCTCCCAGAAGACTGTTCATTTAGGTCTCTCTCTCTCTCTCTCTCTCTCTCCTCTCTCTCTCGCTCTCCTCTCTCTCTCTCTCTCCTCTCTCTCTCCATATAATTTGAATTGAACTTTCTTGCTCCCAAAAACACATCTAAATCCTTCCTGCAGCTTCTCACCTGCACAAACTTGCAAATGTAAGACCTTTAGCCAACAACAACAAAGCCAAAATTAACTACTTGACTTGAAGCGATATGTTTCCATCTCAAGGGAATGGACCTGAGAGCCGCTAAGGCTCCTGTCTACGTTGCTCCCACAGCCATGAAGGAAGCCGCTTTAAAGGAATTGGGAAGCTGCTTCGGAAGAGCAGAAACATGCACAGGCTCAGGGGAACTCACCGGCGGACTCCCAGGAAGCGGCAAGCGTGAAGAGATTACTTTACTGACACTTGCCAATAGATTCTGGAGCCACAATCCAGACTGAAAACTCCACAAACACGTATACAGAGGCTACCAAATAGCTGTACTGTACAAATCGTACAGTTCCCATGCCCCTTTTCCGCATTCTGTCCTACTCCATTTCCAGGTCCTACAGCAGGCCATCTTCTTTATCATGGGTCCAGCCTATCTGTTCCCTGAGGTCTTCCTAAGCAGGGCCATGTTCCTGCTGTACATCATGGGACATCCCACCAGCCCCAGATTCTGACCAGATCGTGCCATCAGAGAAAGCATCTGATGAGCTGGGATGCTCTGTGACATTGGAGTCCTCAGTGCCCCTCCTTGAACTCTGCTTTCCACAGATCCAGCCAACAATACCACCCCTTCTTAAACAGCCTTCGTGCCCTTCCTTCCAGTTTAAGAGCAACATCCAAGCTGGCTCAGTCCCCACACCCTCATTCCACTAACAGCACAGGGGTACTATCTTAATTGAACCCATTTCCAGCCTGCCTTTCACGCAGGAACTTGACTCTTATAGAGAGAGCTCATTAAATGAAAGCAACTCTAACTTATAGACTGCAAATGTATAGGGAAGAAAGCATAGGTGTTGGGAGGAAGCATTTCCGTAAAAGAAGACATTCCTTACTTTTCTCTCTCAGACATAAAGTATCATCATTAATGAAAATAAGAAGCCGCTAGCATAGCCCTCCCTTCCAGCAAAGCTTGGGTATCTTGTAGGAGCCAGAAATCTGGGGAGGAACAATATGAATGCTGTCATCTGGACAAAACGTGGCCATTGCGCTCATGAACTCACTGTAGCTATGGTCTCCTTCACAAGGGCAAGCCAGCCAAATCAGTCAGCATCCCATCAGGCAGCACTAGTGGGACTCAGCGGGCACCCCATTATCATAGCCTCAGAAAAGAGAGATGGCTGATACACAAGACAAGCACTGTGAATTAGTAACTATAAATGTGATTAAGGAGTTTAAAGAGGATATGAATAGACACCTGAATGAAAGACTTCACCAAAAGAAAACCACAAACAGTTGAATGGGAATAATAGAAACAATTCAAGATATGAAAAGAGAATTTAGTAAAGCAATAGTACCCCTGAAGGATAGCCAAACAAATGTAACTGGAAAGGAAAAATTCAGAATATCAAACAAAAAGCACAGAGGCAAGTCCTGTCTCATTGACAAATCGATAAAGAGGAAGAGAGAATAGCATGTCTCAGAGACAAGGGAGAAGAAATAGAAACACGCCACACACAACAACAACTTTTGGGGAGTAATGCATTAGAATATGTCCAGAGGAAGAGGAAAGTAGTAGTGAGGTGGATATGAACAAAATATATTGTATTTTTATAAGTAAAAGAGATTCTAAAGAGAGGAGGAGGTAGCAGCCATGTTAAACCATTCTAGGGTTTTCCAAGACAACTGCTCTTTGTGTTTCAGTAAGGATGTGTCCCGCTTACCTCCATGGGGGTAGAGTCCTTATTCACATGCTAATAATGAATAGCATATGAAGAACAAGCATGAACATCACCTGTGGCCATGAGCAAAGACAACTCACCATTAGATTAAAGAGGCTAATGAGTCAATCAAAAGAAAATGGAAAGCCCATGTACTCATTGGCTGCAGGGTACGTAAACAGAATTAGTGGCAATAAGGTCCTCTTCACAAACACTAGTATAAAATGCCCCAAAGTTGCAATCTAATGGTCCCATTTCCATTCGTTTCTCTTTCACAGGAGATCTTTGACTCCTGATATGATAACACAGCTTTTTCTGAATGGATGTAAGGTTGACTAAATTAAGTACAGTTCTCGCTCAGTGAACCTGGACATGCTGTTTCTTGTATATAAGGGTGAATTCATTCCAGCAAGTGTTTCTCAACCTGCTGCAATCCACCATCACTCAGTCCTAGATTTGCCTCTCTGTCCATCACCACAGCTGCCCATCGGTGTCATCAGACAATACTTGACCTTCCTTCTTCTTCTTCTTCTTCTTCTTCTTCTTCTTCTTCTTCTTCTTCTTCTTCTTCTTCTTCTTCTTCTTGAAGAGGAGCATGCTCCAAAACATCCTCAAGTCTTCTACCAGGAAGCCTTATAGACCTCACTGGCAGGTTTTGCTTTCATTCCAATTTGGAGGTAGAGAGGAAGAAAGTTGGCCAAGGCAACCAGATTGCAGTAACTTCCTTGTGAGTAGAGTAACGGTGAAGACTATTTCTTTTCCCTTCTGATAAGTGCAGTGTGAACAAGACCATCTCATCAGAGTTTTGTTGTTGTTGTTGTTGTTGTTGTTGTTGTTGTTGTTTTCAAATACGTTTTACCAGTGTGGTGTTAGAATATAAATGGCCCCATAGGCCTATAGGGAGTGTCACTATTAGAAGGTGTGGCCTTGTTGGAGTAGGTGTGGCCTTGTTGGAGGAAGTGTGTCACTGGAAAGGTGGGCTTCTAAGCCTAGTGGCTGCCTTTCACTTCCTGCTGCCTGCCAATACAGATGCAGAACTCCCCTTCTCCAGCACCATGTCTGCCTGCTGTTGCCATGCTTCTGCCATGATGTAATGGACTAAACCTCTGAAATTTTAACCCAGCCCCAATTAAATGTTTTTTCTTTATAAGAGCTGCTGTGGCTGTGGTGTCTCTTCACAGCAATAGAAACCCAAATTAAGACAAGCACAAAATATATTTTCTAAAATAGACAGACCCCATTCCTGTCTCTGCCAACAAGGCCAAGAAGTCATAGACCCTAGAGGAGAACCTAATTCTATTGTTCTGTTAAATGGACACAGTGTTAAAAATGAGCCCTAATGACTTGTTGCTATACCCAAAGGTGAGTGCATCTCCCAACCTCGGTAAGAGAAGATTCTTTGTGCAGTAGATGACAATTGACAGAGACCTTCAACTGATCAACGCTCAAAGATTAAAAAACTATGGAGTCCTCAGACCTAAATGGGACTTACATATCACAGTGCTCCCCAAAAGGGCCAAGGATCTTAGCAGAAAAGAAAGGTGGGAAGATTATAAGAGCCCGAGGAAATGGATAACATCACAGAAACAGTGTTGTGCAGACACAACAGGGTAGTTGTACAAAGAAACTCATAGCAATTGTGATATCATGCACAAGTCCAGGGCAAGCTTTAGCCAAACTCCCAGGATGTAGTTGAGGGAGGAGATGGCTACAAAATCCCACCACTAGCTGAGGGGCTATTGGCCTTTGATAGCTACTGGGAGAAAGAGCATCATCTCTCTTGGATTATGTGGCCCTTGGAAGGTTCTCCTCACTCCCAAGAGTAGTTTGATAACACAAATGGATTATGGGGGGAGGGAAGAAGAAGAAGAAGAAGAAGAAGAAGAAGAAGAAGAAGAAGAAGAAGAAGAAGAAGAAAGAAGAAGAAAGAAGAAAAGAAGAAGAAGAAGAAGAAGAAGAAGAAGAAGAAGAAGAAGAAGAAGAAGAAGAAGAAGAAGAAGAAGAAAACTCCCAAGTTGGGTGGGTGAGGAGGTGAGGGTGGAGGGGGTAGATGTGGGGGTAGTGGAAGGCTGAACCTTATCAAAATGAAGTGTTGGATGCAATGAGGATCTATTGTCCAAAACTTGCTTGTGACACTTCCAGAAGGACTGTTTGCTTAGCACGATGTCCTTGTGGTACAGTACAAGCCAGGACTATTTCCTGGGGATAAAAGATCACCATGCATAATGGCATCTGAAGCCAGTCACATAAACCGGGAAATCGCTCCTCCTGTGTGGCTACAGAGATGAATGGTTGTAGTGTCACTTGTTACTATTAAACGATGTTGACAGAGCCATTGAAAACCACCTTCCATTGTTCCCGCAGGGATATTTTACAACATGAGCAAATGCCAATCACAAGCTATTAAACCTCCTCCACTAAGTGAAAGATTGGTGGACAAATCCTCACTGACATGTTGAGAGAAGGAATGAGGCTGACACAAAGAAAAGGAAAATATTTGGAAGTAGCCTGTCAGTTTTAGAGTGAGATGCTTTTCTATACAGCTAAGGCTCTTGGAACACGAATGGCAAAAGGATCTAATGTCGTTTCATCCAGTTTGTCCTAAGCATAACCTTTAGTCTTTCTATTCATATAATCAATGAAAAACTATGTCTGAAGGGTACAGAAACCAACTGAAGTCAATGTGAGAAAAACAATGATTGTGACCTTTGTTGAGTAGAAAGAAGAGGTCATGTGCCTGTGGCTGGTTTCCATCTTTTCTAAAGAGCCCAAATAGGTTTTTTTTTTTTTAATATTAAGACAAAACCCAACCTAGTGTGCATTCATGAAATTTTTATCCATATCAAGATATGAAGGACAGTTTATATGATGGACATTTTCCATAGTTGCATACACTATATCCCAAATTTGTAGGACTCAATGAAGAGGAAATTATTAACAACATCATATTCACACAGCATTTTAAACATGTTTTCATACTGCATACTACACTTCTAAAAACCAACTAAGTAAACCTAATTTTTCTACAGGGAAGTAGTTTGGCAGCCTGCTACGCACAGGCCTTTTTTTTTTTTTTTTTTTTTTTTTTTTTTTTCTTTGAATTACATATGTTTCATGTTGAATTCCTCACTAGATTTTAAGTTCCCTTGCAGCCAGTACCATATTAACCGGCATATATTTAGTAGCCAGCAAATATGCTGGAAGAAAATGAATGAGTGAATACAATAATCAAATTTGCTGTTTAGCTTCATCTAAGGTGTTTTTAAATGTTGTATCTGTTGCTTGGGGGTCATGAAGCAATTATCAAGTGTTTGTTGGTGTCTGAAACATAGAATGTTATCAACTAGCTAGGCTACAGGGCAAGATGACAAGTAATAAGCAATGGATGTCAGAGTGATGTGTCCCACAGGCCCGCCTTGTACTCCTGAGTCAACATGAGCTTTCTGGTGGTTGCCCTGAGATTTTTGAGTCTACGATCAGCCCACAGCATTTATATTGCACCTTAACGACTTAAAGAATTTCATAACAATGTGACCCAATAAACAGACTCACAATATGGCTGATAAAGCTAAGACATGGAACAACAGAGCAAACCTAGGGTCCCCCTAAAGCCTTATACCCACAAATGGGATAACTGACTTCCAGGTTCTCTGTGTCTCTGCACCTGGTCAAGCTCAGTTCCGCTCAGCCACTACCTACCTCTTCAAGACCTTTAATAGTATTTACTGCTTGGACCTGATGCTCTTGGAGGAAGGTGCAATCTAACTTTCTATACAGTCTTTTCGTGGGTCCTGAAAGTTGCATTTTAGAACAAGCCACCAAATGCAATCACAAAACTCCTTGAGCATAGGATTCCTAAAGCCAGGATTCCACTCAGGTCTGCCCGCTGTGGAGCGGTGTGTATTGGGAAAACTAGCTTTCAGTTTAGTCTTTCGGTTAACTGTGTTAGGTGATCTGATTGTTGGTGTCAATATAATGCAAAAGTTGTACCATGCGTGATGACGGACACCTCTTGCACCTCAAGACCATTATGAAAGCATCAGGAAATGGGGAATTAGAGGGTTTTTGAAGAACTTCCTTCTAATGAATCTCTTCCATGCAGAAGTGGACCAAACCTGCCTCACCAAAGCCCAGAAAAAGAGGCTTGACTCAACCCCCAGATGAAGAATTCACAGGCAGGCAGCAGGTACATGACTCACAATCCTGGCCTCTATCCCGAGGGCTAGAGAGAAGAGATAATACCAGGATTGGATGCTTCTCAAAGTGTATGCGGGCCAAAGGCAGAACTGTTACAGAGTGTGTGCAAAGCAGAATACGTACGCATTTAAGAGGAGAGTTCCCAGTAAGATACAGGGGTGCAAGATGAATAAGAAGCTGCGCAGATGTCACACAATGGATCGAAGGAGTCGCCCTAAGACAAAAACCAACTCTATTATGAAGAATGGACGAGAATCAGAAACCAGAGTGTGGATGCAAGTGTGGAGGAAATGGAAGCGCCATCCGACAGAAAGGAGCAAGCACCAAAGCTTGGCAGGGGGCGAGGAAGCAAATGCCTCATCCATACAGGCTCAGCTAGCAGGCTGCCCCGCGTTTCCCGAAGGCTCCCTGGACTCGGGACTTTTGAACAGTATTGGAACTGTTAAGGCTATGGGGAATCTTGAACTTGGACTGAACATGGTTTTTCACCATGGGATGGCCATGAGCCTATGGCAACCAGGGACTGATATGGGTTAGATGTAAAATGTCGCCCACGGGCTCACACGTATAAACATCTGGTCCCCAGCTGGCGGTGCCGTTTGGGAAGCTTGTGGAATATCTGGGACGTGGGGACTAGCTGGCAGTCACAAGGCTGTAGGAGTAAGGTCAGAGGATAATGAAGCCAGTTCAGCCCCAGCTATTGATTCCCTGACCGCCACACGCCCCTTCCACCACAATGGGCTCTTGTCTCCTGAGCCATGAGTCTGGAAAAGTACTTCCTCCCGTAAAAGGATTTTGTTAAGAGAAAATCAGGATCGTTGCAATTTGGATCCACCCCAAGAAGGCTGCTGGACGAAGACAACGGCTACTCTGGTAGTTTCGAGAGCTGACTCCTAAAATGTAGGCAGAGGGTGTGCCTTTACCTGCATCGAGGGGTCCACAGGTGCCAGGACCCAGAACTGGCGTACAAAAGAGCGTATCCAGAAAGTCTCGGAATGAGCCAAAAGGGGGACAGCTTCTAACACGTGCTAAAGACTTAGAAAACAATTGGGCACGGTGGCACATGCCTGTAATCCCAGCACTTGGAGAGGCAGAGGTAGGTGGATCTCTATGAATTCAAGACCAGCCTGGTCTACAAAGCGAGTCCAGAACAGCCGAGGCGACACAGAGAAACCCTGTCTCGAAGAGAAAAAAAAAAAAAAAAAGACTCAGAAAACATGAGGCCAGCTCATACCAGTGTTCCGGGTCCCTCCCTCTGCTCCTGGTCCACGTGTGCCAACGCCACAGGGATCATAAAGTATGGGCTGGCAGATGCACAAAGATAATCAATGTGAGGGAAGAAAAGAAGAGGCTGACTTCCCCTACCACACTGCCGGCAGTAAGCAAGCTTGTCTGGGCTTAGTCCTGGAAAGGTGAAGGGTTGTACATTAAATGAAACCTACACCTCCATATTTACACTGGACTGGTTGTATTAGTTAGTGACTAGAGGGCCTCTGATGCTTGGACCAGAAATGTGACCAGAAATCCTTGAAGTTGCTTTACATTAACTTTGTGGAAGGAAAAAACCCCATGAAACTAGCAGAGGCACAAGAATATTCCACAATTATGCATCATGCAGCCCACCCTCCAGCATAAGGGTCACACTAACAGTCTCTCAAAGAATTAGGCTTTTTCCCTCCTCTTTTCCCCCGCTAACAAATTGAACAAGTGGATTTCGTGGCCAATAGTTTAGACCAGCATATCTGAACCTGTGGGTCACGACCCTTCAGGGGATCACATGGCAGATATGTATGTTATGTGTAGTATAGCAGTTATTTCAATGGCCAACTTGATACCTACCAGAAAAAAATAGTGTAGTAGTATATTCTTTTATACATGAAACCACAAACTTTTAAAATCAGTCAACAAATAATGCGCCCGAGGTTTGTTCATTTTACCCTCGTGTGAAGCCAAATGCCTCCTTTATCGTCATTTGGGTGCATAACTGGGTGTCCGTTGATGTTTAAAAACATGAAATTGGGAGAAAAGTGATCGCTTTCTTTCCTAGCTGCTCTGTAAACCAAGTGCAGTAGAATGGGGTGGAGAAAGTATGTGTTCAGTTAAGAGAAGCCATGATTACTCCTGGGTCAACCACTCTTTGGAAAAGCAAGGCCCTCTGCTCTGCAGCTCACCAGAACAACAAGGTGGAACCAAAATGGGAAACCTCATCCTGAGGGGTGGCGGGTGGAGAGAGAGGTTCAGGCTTTGCAAAGCTGCGGCCCTGGCCTAGAGCACAGTGGCATTCATATTTAAAAGCATGGCAATGTGAGAAGCGTTCTGAGCACCTTGCAACAAGTCTCTAGAGGACACCGGGGCTGGGATGACAACGGAGGCCATGTGGTTGAACCCATCCCATTCCAACACATGTGAAGGGCAAGGCTTTTAAGAGTTTGGTGAGCTCCTAGCTACAGAGGAGGAGCAGGACGCAAATACGTGAACTACCTCCACACACGACACATACTCCTCACTAGATAGCAATGTCTTAAACCATGCCTTTACTCGAGCGATCATCAAATATAGTTTAGAATGATTTTATTCATGTCCACCTCTTTGAACCAATGGGGAAACTGAGGACCTAATGGCTTCTTGCCTTGTCCAGAGTGACAACCCAGAGCTATGGTCATATCTCATTAAAATGGCCGGGATCTGTGTTCAGTGTCAACCCCGTCTGTGCCTCGTCTTCACGCGGCAGCAGCACCTTATTGCCACTTTTCTCTTGAAATTGTGTCTTCTCCACAAAGTTGCAGCACCTGGAGCCTTCTGGGGGGAAGTAATGGCTCTAACAGGCTAACAGGCTATCTTTGCCACTCTCCTATGGCTAGGAAGACATAGCATGGCCACAACTCTTATCAAAGAAAGTATTTAGCTGGGGCAGGCTTACAACTTCAGAGGGTCAGTCCATCATCATCATCATCATCATCATCATCATCATCATCACATGGCAGAGAGCAAGGTAGCAAGCCTGGCACTGGGGCAGTAGCTAAGAGCTGCATCCTGATCTGAGAGCAGAGAGAGACCTCTGGGCCTGGCATGGACTTTTGAAAGCTCAAACTCACGTCCAATGGCACACTTCCTCCAACAAGGCCCCACCTCCTAACCCTACTAATCCCTTCAGATAGTGCCACTCCCTGGTAACTAAGCCTATGGGGGCCAATCTTATTCAAACCACCACACAGGCCTTCCCAAGAGTAGTTGTGGAATGAAACAAGTATACTCAGAATTAGTGGTTCTTCAGTTAGCTCCCTGGGACAAATACACCAAGATTATCTGGTAACTGTAGAAATGCCATTATGCCTTGGAATAACTGACTGTTTGAGACACTCTGCCTGTGATCCACCCTCCCCTTCACCCAGGTTCTTTCTTACTGTTCTATTTCTGGGCTGGCTCATAGCATTTTTTTTTTTAATCTTTGTCACTATGATAGTCAGCCTTAGGTTTCCACTTGGTTAGATGGGGTATTACTGTGAAATTATCCTGTCAATATGGCTAAGGTGTACAGTCATTGACTTCTGGAACATAGGTGGGTGAGCCTCATCCAGTCAATTCAAATGGAAATTGTTCAGTCTGCATTGTCAGCATTTCCATCTACCCCACACAAAGTTTAAACTTTCCATCTTCTAAAGAGTCCTGAGCCAAATATGAACATTACAGACATATAGACAAAAACATAGAGTTCAGGGGGTCGGGGGGGGGGGGACACACAGGATATTTCGAAAGGAAGAGCTCATAGACACAAAAGTTGTTTGGTGAGAAGGACATGCTAAAAGGACTAAAACAAATAGCAGCCATCAGAACTCAAGGAGTGCAGTTAGGGAAGTCAAAGTGGCAACACCTTGTAGTCCAAGGATAGCCACAGGGAGAGACTTGTCATTGTCCCAGGAGAGATTGACACCACAGCGGTTTAGAGTGGGCACAGGAAAGCGAGTCTTCAGCCCTGAGTCACGTGTTACTTCACCCAGCTTTAAAAAAATGTGTCTCTCAGGCCTTCCTTTCCTTCTTTCTTTTTCCTCTATTATCTCAATACACTAACATAGAAATGCTACTTCTTAACTTATAGTCAACAGAAGTTTATTCAATGGGCAAGTAACAGAAACAATATCCACTGAGAAAAACAGTGGGTTTTTCTTCTGTTGACTTTATTCTTCCAGGGTGTGTGTGTGTGTGTGTGTGTGTGTGTGTGTGTGTGTGTGTGTGTGTCCAAAGCCAGAAGAACTTGAATAATAAAGTAGTATTGTATCATATTGTGCTATATTATAATATAATTTTTTTTAATTTCATGAAATGATTGGATGGATAGAGGAATAAGGCTGAGTAGACGAATCTACCAGGCAGAATCCTGGTGATTCCCATAGATCTTGTACTCTCATGGAGGAGGAGGAAAGCAACTCCTCTCCTTTAGTAAGGGCTGCACACAGGGACTTCCTTCCATGGAGAAGGTGTGGAAGGGCAGGTGTGAAAGGCTTTACAGTGGACATATTTGACAAGCCCTACCCAACCTGCAGTTAAGATCAGCATCGTAGTCCTAACACTGAGGGAGTGTGCACTTGACATAGCGTGACAAAAGTGGCAAGTTTTTCCCTATAAGAATCCTGTAGTCTCACTTTTTTGAGAAAACTATCAGGCAAGTCCCAACAAGGGGCAGCACACAGTCTATGGAACACCTCCCTGGTACTCAAACAAGGAAACCAAGGAAAGCCTGAGAAAACGTCACAGCCCAGAGAGCTTTATGGATATGGCTTTCTTCCGGCTGAGATCTGGGAATAGCAAAAGACTCTCAGGTCAAAACTTTAAAAAGACAGGAATGATGATCTTTAGTTACTAATAATATGTCACTATTTCCTGATTAAACATGGCATGCCATCCTACTATGGAATGTTACTAATAAAGAAATCAGTGTGGGCTACACGTAGAATCTCAGTACCTGCCTGTTTTTGCTGTAGCTCTAAAACTGTTCTAAAATCGTGTATTCAAATACACAGATGTGTCTTCTATGAAAGTGAAACATGAGGTTATTCTACCAAGAAACCCAAAGATGTTAGCACTCAAGCCTACAAGATGCTGAAACTGGACCGTTTTAGGTTTGTTTACCCCAGAGGTATGGGACAAGATGCCTTCTCCCACCACTGACAGTGTTGTGGTTTGGAGAACAGATATGATGTGAAACCAAGCAGAAGTAGCTATGTGAGTCATAGGGCATGTGGCTTGCCCAGAGAGACATGCAGGCTAGCTGCTGCTTTGGCATATGAAGGTAGTGATGGGATCAGTCTGTGGTATAGTAAATTCACCTAAGCAAACCCAAGTCAGAAAGTTCAAGAACCATAATAAATACAGCTTATTT
Organism: Acomys russatus; assembly: GCF_903995435.1. Classification (NCBI taxonomy): domain Eukaryota; kingdom Metazoa; phylum Chordata; class Mammalia; order Rodentia; family Muridae; genus Acomys; species Acomys russatus. The sequence goes on along the minus strand of NC_067157.1, from coordinate 46,330,749 downwards.
CAGTGATGGGCAGGGGTATCTGAAAAAGAGATGAATTTCATATTGCTTTGTATTTCCACTTAGCCTTATTCGTTCTCCGTGAGCATTGACCTCATATGATCAGAACTTAACTGTCCAGCCACACATTCGCTTCCTGGGTTTAAATGATTAGATTTATAAGACAGGCATAAGCCCAGGGTAACCTGATTTCCATATGACAAGGAGTGATGAGATGGTGTCTGCGTCAGTTTTGTGGAGATCTAAAAGAATAATAGCATGGCTGTACTCTGATCTGGCCAATGGACAGGACATTTTCCACAGTTATGTGGAGAGCAGGGACTGACTCTGACATGAACTCTGGTGCCACATATTTGACGACCTCCCCTTGATGGGGAGCCCTGGTGGCACTCAAAGAAAGAATAGGCATGCTACCAAGATGAGACTTGATAGCCTGTGACCATAAAGTGGGGGAGGAGATCCCCTCGATCATGGACCTAGGGAAGGGGAATAAGGTGGGGGTGGGAGGGAGGGGGAGGAACGGGTGGATACAGATGATGGGAGAACAGCTGAGTTGTAATCAGAATAAATTAATTAATAAAAAAAATAGCATGGACAGCACGATTTGCAAAAAGCAGAAGCTTACTTCCTTATAGTTATGGGGGGGGGGGGTCATTCCAGGCAGTGAGGCTTCCTTCTGTACCCCCTCAGGGCAGAGGGGTGCACATCATTTTCCCCCCCATACCATCCTACCCAGGATGCCTGGTCTCGTCTTCACATGCCCTGTCATCCAGTGCTGCTACACTCCCTGCCTGTACAATGACAAATCGCAGCAAGAAGTTCAGTGGACATGCCCACAAGGACGCAGTATGATGGAAGCACGTGACAAGGGCACACCCACTGGGAGGGATGGCCCCATGTCCATGCACAGCCACTGGTGGGGGATGGCCCCATGTCCATGCATGGCCACTGGTGGGGGATGGCCCCATGTCCATGCATGGCCACTGGTGGGGGGATGGCCCCATGTCCATGCATGGCCACTGGTGGGGGGATGGCCCCATGTCCATGCATGGCCACTGGTGGGGGATGGCCCCATGTCCATGCATGGCCACTGGTGGGGGGATGGCCCCATGTCCATGCATGGCCACTGGTGGGGGATGGCCCCATGTCCATGCATGGCCACTGGTGGGGGATGGCCCCATGTCCATGCACGGCCACTGGTGGGGGATGGCCCCATGTCCATGCATGGCCACTGGTGGGGGGATGGCCCCATGTCCATGCATGGCCACTGGTGGGGGATGGCCCCATGTCCATGCATGGCCACTGGTAGGGGATGGCCCCATGTCCATGCATGGCCACTGGTGGGGGATGGCCCCATGTCCATGCATGGCCACTGGTGGGGGATGGCCCCATGTCCATGCACACCCACTGGTGGGGATGGCCCCATGTCCATGCATGGCCACTGGTGGGGGATGGCCCCATGTCCATGCATGGCCACTGGTGGGGGATGGCCCCATGTCCATGCACAGCCACTGGTGGGGGGATGGCCCCATGTCCATGCATGGCCACTGGAGGGGGATGGCCCCATTCCCATGCACAGCCACTGGGAGGGATGGCTCCATTCCCATGCACAGCCACTGGGAGGGATGGCCCTATGTCCATGCATGGCCACTGGTGGGGGATGGCCCCATGTCCATGCACACCCACTGGTGGGGATGGCCCCATGTCCATGCATGGCCACTGGTGGGGGATGGCCCCATGTCCATGCATGGCCACTGGTGGGGGATGGCCCCATGTCCATGCACAGCCACTGGTGGGGGGATGGCCCCATGTCCATGCATGGCCACTGGTGGGGGATGGCCCCATGTCCATGCACAGACACTGGTGGGGGATGGCCCCATGTCCATGCATGGCCACTGGTGGGGGATGGCCCCATGTCCATGCATGGCCACTGGAGGGGGATGGCCCCATTCCCATGCACAGCCACTGGGAGGGATGGCTCCATTCCCATGCACAGCCACTGGGAGGGATGGCCCTATGTCCATGCATGGCCACTGGTGGGGGATGGCCCCATGTCCATGCACAACCACTGCTGGGGCGATGGCCCCATTCCCATGCACACATGGGCAGCACTATCTGGACTTGGGGTTATTTAAAGACAAAATTAGAAGGGGCCATGTTGCAAGGTATCCGTGGGGAGCTAAAGTAGGAATTTGGGGATGCATATGATTATATTTCATTGTATACACTATGAAATTCTCAAGGAATAAATTTAAAAAAACAGGTAACATGAGACCTTACTAAATTAATCTAATATATATATATATATATATATATATATATATATATATATATATATATATATCAAAATAACAGAGATGCTTGCTAGTTTCATAAATAAAAAAAGAAAACTTATGTAATTTCCCTTTGACAAAATATTCCCAATATAAAAGATGGAGAAATTGATATTTCAACTCGAAGAGGCTGTGACTAGAGGACAGGCTGCCAATCTTACAGCAAAGGGAAAGTTCCTTCCTCAAGTACTCCATCTCTCTGTTTTCTTCTTCTTTGTTTTTTGCTTCCCCCCCCCCCCCCCCTTAATTTAAGACAGGCTCTTACTATGTAGCTCCTGCTGTCCTGGAATGTTCAAACTCATAGAGATCGGCCTACCTCTTCCTCCTAAGTGCTAAGATTAAGGGAGTGTGCCACCATGCCTGGTCCCATCTCTACAGTTTTTAGTTATTACTTCTTCAGTACTATTGAGACAGTCATTTTACAGAAAAGCAGAGTGTAAAATGAGTTATGACAGCTGCACATAAAAGCTCTGTGGCTCAAACTAAAATACTTGTCACAGTTTATCAAGTCTTCTTCTACTCCATCTGATAAAAAATTTGAATCATCCTGGCCTACCTGGTGTAAGTTTGAAATGTGTAGCAATCAGCGAAGGTGTGTAACAAAATAGGTGAAGATGTAAAGGAAAGCATAGACACAAGGAAAAGATGAGAAGAGCGGAAAAAGAACTGTCAGAGCCACAAGGTTTCGTCTCAGATTAGCTGTTTTCAAATACTTCTGTAAATTTTGATAACAATAAATAAATCAGCCACTCTCAAGTTTCTGCTTCCCATATACAACATTAAAGGGTTTTACTAAAATAAACTTCAAAAACTTCACTTATAAAGTTCTACTTTAAAAGAAACTATATATATATATATATTTAAAACTTAGTTTCATCAGCAGTTGTTTTTCACATAAAAAAATAAAATCTAATAATTTAAGAACCATTTCTAAACCAGGCATGGTGGCACACGCCTTTAATCCCAGCACTCAGGAGGCAGAGGCAGATGGATCGCTGTGAGTTCGAGGCCAGCCTGGTCTACAGAGTCCAGGGCAGCCAGGGCTATATAGAGAGACCCTGTCTCAAAAAAAAAATCTATTTAATAGCCCCACCACATTTTTATTTAAAAAGAAAAACTAGATTTTAAAAAACTGAAACAAGTTCTAGCTAGAAACTCCTACAACTTCAGATTACTTAGACAAACACTAAAAACACTTTTGTTTTTTACTATAAAGGGCAGGCAGTTGTGTGTCACAGTGTTTACTCCAAATGTTCAGCTGGGATGTGTTCAATGGACAGAGCTTTAAAACCCGATGACAATAAACATAAGCCTCGAATTCTGCCCTTAGATCATTTGAAAGCCTAGTTGTTTCTAAGCCTGTCTATGCCTTAGGATCATGCCCAGATGGTTTAAATTATATGTATGCTTAGGCTCCATCCCATGCTAATAAAATCAGAACCTAGGGAGAGTCAGCCACAGGTATTCTTTTAAACTCCCAAAACCCTGCCAGTAAAACACCAAGAGGTTGGGGTTAGTGAGATGGCTCAGCTCTCAATAGTTTGAGCCGCTGCTGCAGAGGGTCTGATTGTAGTTCCCAGCACCCACATCAGGTGGCTCACAACCCCCTGCAACTCCAGCTACAGGGGACCCAATGACCCTGAAGTGGATTTCCTGGCCTTCCGTAATCAACCTATCACACACATAACAACCACTGTCACCCCTTTCCTCTGCGTTCGTCATTGGGAACTCTTCCTCGTGATTTCTGCCCTACCCCACCCTCATAGTCACACCCTTCGAGGCTTCCTGACCCTCTGATTTCTATACCCAAATCTTTCTTGCCTCAACCCCTTGTCTTTTGAGCAACAGCATTCAATGTATGTGTCCAGGAAAATTCTCAATTCACCCCTGCTTTCCAATTTTCATCTCCATCATCCTAACCAATATTCTCATTTGGAATTTGTAAAGGAAGAAAGATTCTTTTTTTTTTTTTTTTTTTTTTTTTTAATGGTAAAACCTCCCAGCTGGCCTGGCATACCTCTGGGTTTCTTGTATTCAGAGCTAGCCTCCACACAAGTTTGGGTTAACCTTTCTCAGAAACCATTTATACCCAAATACCATTTGGGGAGTTGGCAAATGTTGCATAAAGCCCTAAATACCCACCAACTAGCCCAACCCATCAACATAGCCTCTTTTCTCCTGTATGAAATTCTCTTCTCCATCCAAGCCAGTCTTCCAGACACCACATTTTTATCTCTGCACTGGGGATCACAAAAACTCCTCAGCACTCTCAAAGGAGTAGTGTCCTCCTTTGGTGGCCAAGCAATTCTGCCAACCGTTGTCTGGTCCCAGCAAGGATAGGGCAGCCACTACTCCGCCATCTCTCTACATAACCCACCTCTGGCCCCATTGCTGTTGCCTAAAATCCTTTCCACGCTGAACTGGTGTCCAGGGACCACCTGTCTCATACTTCAGTCCTATTGCTTCTGATTGCTTGTGTAGCCTGTTTCATCCCAGGCACTATTTCCCGGCCTATTATCTGTCCCTCCCCCCCCCATTGTGTGCTCTGTTGTTGGGTCCCTTCTTGCCTTGAGCGTCTCTTCTCTACTCTCTTAAGTATCCCCAGGCCTGACCCTTCTTCCTCCTGGCAATCAAATTGCCCAGCCAACCCTGTCTCCCTCCTGGAATTTAAAGCGTTCTCACACCCCACTCATATTAACTGGCTTCCTGACCACACCACTGCCTTATCCGACCATACAAATCCAGAGTATTTTCTGGCCAGATCAGACTTCTCTGGACCTGTCTATTGGGAGGTCATCTGAGTCCTGGCATGGTGGGGCCTTTCGCGCTGTTTCAGCCCATCGTTTTGTTTCTGGCCACTGCTGCAGGTAACAACTTCCAACTTGTTGGTACCAACGCTCCTCAACTAGCCGAGCAGTATGTCTTGATAAACCCACCACAACCTTAATGTATCTGTTCTGGTTGGAATTTAAACGCCCTTCATGGCATCATATTCTGAGTGTCCTGTTCCCCAGCTGAACGGGTCCTTTTTGAGAGGTTCAAGAATACAAGAAAGTGGGACCCGCTAGAAGTTGGTCACTTAAGGTGGGCCAGAAAGGATCGCTTTTCCCGAGTCTCACCCCCTTCTATTCATGTCAAAAGCCTCTGCCACGGGCGCCCACTGCATGGTCATCTACCCAGCCACATGCGTCAAGGGAAATGTTGACTAGCACTCTGAGTCAAATATGTCTTTCCAGTTCACTTGTAGGATGCATTTTATCACAGAGAAGTGAAAGATAGTAACATGTCCTTGCCGGAAAATGCCTTGTATACCCCTGACCTATTCACCACGCTAACTTTAGCAGCATGGTACCCTGTGGAGTGATGATGTTGTGCTTGCTGCCTTAACTGAGCATTGAGAGGCAGGGATCGTGCACTCCATGCATTGGTAGCACCAGAAAAGATCAACGTTCAAAACTGGAAGGAAGTTCCTCCTCTACAGAATGTGTGTTATTTCTGCCATTGGGGATCAGAAACGACATAGACTATACCGAAATAATGAGTCAAGCCATCTGCTCCTCTTCTATTGTCTGCCAGTGTGCTTGCTGTTGCTTGGTGCGCATCCCTTCCCTGAGGTAGACCCTTCCATTTGCCTCCCCTGTCCACCTCCTCCTTTCCCTTTTCTGAGCTGTAGCCGTTACCCCCTCTCTGTTAGTTTCTGTTGTGAACTGTAACAGTGCCTAAAGAAAGATCTGTGAGGTAGCTGTTATCTCGGCTCACCTTCTTAGGGATTTCAACCACCGTAGAGAGTAGCCCTGACAATGATGGAGGCAGCTCATGATGTGGTGGACCAGAGAGCGGCCAGTAAGACTGGAACCCATGGCAGACTAGAACACTCAAAGGTACTTCTAATGACCCAAATAAGCCTCTACCTCCTAAAGTCTCCACAGCATCCCAAAACAGCACCATCAACTGAGGAGAAAACATTTAAAAACATGGGACTGTGTGCAACATTTACGATTCAATGTCCACTGACATAATTGGCTGCCTAGACAGTTGTCAGAGGTGACTCTATCTGGTCCACACTTAATCAGCTACTTTCTATTAACACCAGTTCAGATCTGGCATGATCTGCTTTCCTTCAGTTTTACCTGTTAATGTTCCAGTGAGTAGAGAATGCTTTTCCTAAATATAGACTGTCTGACTCATGTGTCTAAGCAATGTGCTCATCAAAGCCGTCTACAGATGCAAGATGGCGCAAAGAAGCAGTTCCACCAGAGAACCAATCCCCAGCACTTGTGCAAAAAAAAATGAAGAATCCCTCCTGGTTGTCTTCACTTTCAGATCATACAGAAAGACCTCATACAGGCCGGCTAACCATCCAGGATGAACGAGTCTCCACTGATGCAGAACCCTTTACTAGTTCTTGGCATAGGATGCCTTGGCTGGGGACGGAAAAGTTCAAACAACACGACTTCAAACAAAATGTCAGTTATTCATTATCACACCACCAACTCCATTGTGTTCTGAGACACCATACGTCCCGAATGGCACCATTTCAAAGCACGCGTTTGGCAGTAAACCCACAAGGAAAATGAGAGATAGTCTCTGCTACCAGCAATGAGTGAACCATACCAGCTAGTGAAATGTTGCCTCTAAATTTTTCTGCAGCGTAAGTCAAACTGAGCAGGCTGTTCCTGAAGTCTTCCTTTTCTTGCATGACAACAAAGATCCTTATACTATCCCTATTTGGTCAACTTTTCCCTCCAACTCTACAGGTATTTATTTTATATCTACTTAGCACAAAACATTATTTCCCAACCCACCAGCCATCTCGCTAAAACAAACAACAAACAAAATCCTCATGACCTAGGATGTGCCAAAAATTGCCCTTAACATCACTTTTCCAACTAGAACCTCCACAGCCTTGTCATCAGGCAGTGGACGACTTTCTAAAGATAATCCAGTTCTGTCTGGATGTTTTGCCTATGGTTCTACAAGAACCAGGATTCTTTGCCCCCCCCCCATAATAACTAGAAGAGAAAAGATGCTTCAGTTTCTACTTGCAGAGAGATACATGGAGTGAGGAAGCAACCCCAGTTCCCTGAGTCATTGGTTTGCTTGCCAAGAAGGCTGTCCAACCCCACCCAAGGCCTGTCTTTCAACTGTGTCAAGGGTAAAGGCCTCCAGTTGCCTCCATGAAGCTGCCTCAGGCTTACAATTGTGCAAAAGTGTTCTTCCTCAGTAACCCTTCTGGTTCTAGGAAGGGATGTGTAGGGCTTGCTCTGAAGCCCTGGAACAAATGAGAGAATCAATTTGTTTCCTACAGCTGTTGTAACAAAGCACCACAAATGTACGTTCTCACAGTCCCAGAAGCTGATGTCTCATGTCAAGGCGTGAGTATGGCTGGTTCTTTCTAGGGCTGTCATGAAAAGTCTACTCCTTGCCTTTCTATAGAGCCAGAGTCTTTGCTGACAACCTTCTGTGTACATCGGCCTGTGGAAGCATCACTCTGCCTGTGCCTTCATCTCCCCATTCCTTGCTTCCTGTGCCTGTCCTTGTCCCAAGTTCCTCTTTTGCATTGACTCAGTCCATCCTTTAAGCTCCCACTACATCCCCAAATCTTTAAAAGATTTCCATTCTAGTCCCCATACTATTTATTAACATACACTTTTATACATAATAATTAGTTACACTGTATCATTTTCAAACATGTTTTTAAACTGTTTTGTCGTATTAACTCTCCGTCCATACCTCTTGTCTTCCTCCTTCCCAACTAGAACTCTTTCTGCTTTCATGAGTTGTTTTGTTCTCATTTTTTCCGTTCTTTTTCTTTTCTTTCTTTCTTTCTTTCTCCCTCCCCCCACCCCGGTGCTGGTGAGGTCAGTTAGGCTTGCTTACGAGAACATGGATGGGGAGTCATTCCCAGAAGCCCAAACAACTTACCAGTGGCTACATCACTGAAGAACCAGTCTGTCCTGCCCACAGTACACATTAGCTGCCATAGATCTTCAGGGAGGCCTTATCTCTACATCAGGCCACATCCGGAGACCCTGGGATACTCAGGGCTCTCCCATGTCTTTTCGCTCTCCTTGAGAGACAAAGCGCCATCTACAATGGAACTAGTCCAGGATCCTGAAGGAAAGAAGCAGTGGGCTGGGGAGGAGCTGGAAGGGAGGGGTGAGTAGGATCAAGCCATGTTGTAGAAAACTCTCAAAGAATTAATAAAAAATAAAATAAATTTCAAGATGCCGCTGACTAAGAGCGTAGTGAGATGACAGAAAGGACTGTTTTACCAGCTTTGTTTATAAACCTGGAACAAACCACCTGAAATGTGTCTATTTGCAGCCACCCAGGCTTTTGTCCTTGGAGCCTCCCTGTTGAGCAGTCTCTTAGCATTTACAGATATGCTTTAATGTGGGGCAACTGATAAGAATTTCAAGTTTGATAATTGATTCGTTAATCCTGATTTTTTTTTCCCATCCAACAGAAACCACTTCTGATTATCTTCTGCCGTGTAATCACGGGACAGTCATTATCACTGTCTCTTTTGTCTTTCTGTACCAAAGTGCCCTCAAGTCTCCCCTAAAAATGCACTCCTTACAAACCCACCTAACCTAAATAATGTTTTTTATTTTATAATGATTTTTGATAAGGAGCTGAAGAATCTGTCATTTACATTTTCTTTTAAAAATGAAATCAAAAGAGTTTCTGAGTATACACCCCAATCTTTTGGGATACATATCTATGGCCAAACAAACTAAATCTACTCTTTGTGATTTGTTGCAAAAGGCATTCTAAAGATGACTGGCAGAAAAAAAGAAAAAGAAAAAGAATACTTTTCTAGTTAATGTTTTGTGGTGTATTTGAGAAAATTCATAGAGGTTCTACCTGGGGTTCAGGGCTACTCCTCCATGACATCTGGGGTGCCATGTCACAGTGCCCAGTACAGCTGAGACCTCTCCTGGCACCTTATGCCTGTTGTCCCAAGTGTCCCTTCCTGCTTCAGTTTGGTAAGTTGGTGTTTATAAGGGCATGGCTGCCATTGTGCCAGCCTGTCAAACACCCACAGGCTTCCATTTGCCATTAAGACTGGCACGCAACATTTGTTGCTAACAAAACCAACCTGAGGCATTTGGGCGGGAGGTGGGAAGGTTGGACTGTTCATTTCATTAGAAACATTTACCTTCTCCTTGCAAAGCAACCTCCTGAGAAACACAGGGGAGTTTTTGATTTAGCAGAAGAAAATAATAGCCAAGCGGCATATCGGCAAATTAATTATTTAAACATTTTCCACTCCAAGTCATTTCTTACTCCCTGTAGTTATTTGTCAGTTGATTTTTTTTTAATTACAAAATAACACTTGTTCATTTTAAAACTTTAGACAATACGGAGGAATATAAAATGTAATGTGCAAGTGAAAACCAGCACTTGATTTTTACTAACTTAACTCCACAGGGGTAACCACCGTTCTCTAGTGAATATGGCAACATATATATTTAAATGTGACAATCACCACTGCCTAATCAATGAGGGGGCTCTTTTGACACCTGTACTGGAAATTTCTTTAGTGACTCCATGAGATGCTGTGAAGTTACTTCCTGCCGTTCCATGGTGCTTTGGAAAGAATAAAATGAGTTTGGTTTGACTTGGTTTGGCTTTTTTGTTTGTTCTGTATTGTTGGTTTATGTTTTGAGGGGTATTTTGTTTTGCTTTTTGATGGGTGGTAAAGTAGCAAAGCATAATTCTGTAAGCCAGGACACCAGGACACCAGTGAGACGTTCCAAAGTGTCTGGCACTGGGTTCCACCTTCAACAGGTTGTCCTGGAGGAAAGTGAAAACTTTCAGAACAAGCCGACTGAACAGTGTTTCCTGTGCCTTGGACGATGGTGGGGGCTTTCATTATGTCCAAGTGCCCAATTTTTCTACTAAGAGAGGATAAACGCTTTCAATTACGTGAATTCCCATCAGGAGGGCGACAATAGGCATGGATACAATTCTATAGCTCTTGAGCAATACAAAGTCTATCCCGGGATGGAAGGCGGGACAAAGGAAAACAGCTCTGCCTCGGAACAAAGTGCAGAGTGAGAGTCGTTATCTGCAAAATGCTGCAAAAGTGCATTAACTGAAAATTTTAAGCAAATAAGTAGTACAGTATTTCTCAGTGATTTTCCATGCTTCTGTGGACAGTACTGGTGAATTCATGCATATCTGGGGGTTCTTACTAGCTGAAGGTTTTCCTCCTGTTTTTGCTGGGTTTGTTTTTCTCTTCCCTCTCTTCCCTTTTTTTTTTTTTTTTTTTTTTTTTTTTTCTCTTCAAACTTTTTTCTTTCCACTTTGGATAGTCACTTTTTTTTTTTTTTTTTTTTTTTTTTTTTTTTGGCCTAAAACTAAGCATCTCCAAGAGCAATTTGTAATGAAGACACATCACTGCCCATCATCATCATATGTCTGTAATCTGTTTTGGCAGAATCTTTGAAAAACACCAGACACTACTAGAGTTAGGATAAAAAATTAAACATGATCATTTATGCAAAAGTGAGTGGTGTCAAAGGTAATTTTGCTTAAGAGTCTTAACGTTGGAGGCTAGTGAGACAATTCAGTAGATAAATTACTTCTCACATGGGCCCAGTGACCTGAGTTTCATCCTCTGTCTTCTTCATCACTTAATATTCTTTTTTTATTTAATTTTATATTTAGTGATTATTATATTAAATGCTACAGATACATATCAGTTTTGGGCAATAACCAGAATGTTGTTTTAAAAAATCATTGAAATTATGCCTGGCTTCATTCATGATAACCATATTTTAATTATGCATAATGAAAATTTCAAGAGTGCTTTACCATAATTTACTAAAATGTATAATAAAATTTCTCCCAATGAAATAGTTTTTCTATTTTAATTTCCTTAACATTCTATGTTTAGCTGTGAGAAATATGACAAGTATTGCACGATGTCATCTTATTTATAAATGAAAATTTAAGAGAACATTCACGTCCACTAGCCTGCCTCAATAAAATCATCTAAGCTCATCAGAGAAGCAAAGACTTTCTTAGCTCACCTACCATGCCTCTGTCTGGCTCCATCTCACCCAGACAACACAACCTGAGTTTACCCCAGAAATACTATTTCAAAGTCCTCTTTAAGAAGCGTCCTTACATCTCACCATAATCTCTGGTCACTGTTCAAAGGACCTCGGTGTTGTTTCCTTTTAAGCACGCTGACTGACAGGAATGTGGTCATGGAAATGAAGCTCCCACTTGGACATTTTCGCAGGGATATTTTAAAGCAACCCAAACTTGGCACCATCACAACTGAAAAATCTTCAGAGGGAGACATTGATATATCTAGATCATGGTTTGGTTCAGAAATGAGTGCATCACTTTAGGCTGAGTTCATCAGACTAAACGGGTCTGCTAACATTCCAAACTTTTAGCCATTTCGTCACGTCCTCTCATTTATGTGAACCAAAAACATTATTTTTTTCTGGGGACTGGTGAGGACATTTTAGTGACAGTGTGGTGGCCCCATCTAGGGTACAATAGATACATGGAAGACAGAGTAGAGAGTTGAAGGATACCCAGGTCTCTGATAACATGATTCAATCAGCCAGAGATTCTAGCCTGCCCCACCCCACATCTGGTACTTCTGCTTTCTGAACTGAATTTCTGTTTTGGTTTTTGGGTTGTTGTTTTTTTTTTTTTTTTTTTTTTTTTTTTTTTTTTTTTCCATGTGGGTTTTTTTTTTTATACTAGAAATTTATTTTTTATTTAATTAATTTATTCAGATTACATCTCAATTGTTATCCCATCACTTGTATCCTCCCATTCCTCCCTCCCTCCTGCTTTCACCCTATTCCCCTCCCCTAGGTCTATGATCGAGGGGGACCTCCTCCCCAACTATATGGTCATAGGCTATCAAGTCTCATCTTGATAGCCTGCTTATTCTTTCTCTGAGTGCCACCAGGTCTCCCCACCATGGGGAAGTGGTCAAATATTGGGATAGTTGTGAGGACATCCTATTGGGACTCCAGGTGAGAGAAGTATAGGAGAAAGGGGAAATAGAAGGATCCAGAGGGTCCTAGAAACCTACAAGAATCATGACGGGTGGATCTGGATCCAGGGGTTCTGCTCAAACTACTGCACTAACCAAGGACAATACTTGCAGTAAACATCGAACCTCTTCTCAGATCTAGCCAATGGACAACACATTCTCCACAGTTGAGTGGAGAGTGGGGACTGACTCTGACATGAACTCTGTTTTTTGGGGGTTTTTTTCTTTTTCTTTTTTGAGACAGGGTCTCTCTGTGTAACCTTGGCTGTCCTGGACTTGCTTTGTGGACCAGGCTGGCCTTGACCTCACAGCAATCCACCTGCCTCTGCCTCCCAAGTACTGGGATTAAAGACATGCACCACCATACCCAGCTTGAGCTGAATTTCTAATTGACAAAGACAATTTAGCTGTGTGTGTGTGTGTGTGTATATGTGTGTGTGTGTGTGCTAAAAATGTATTTTAACTGACTGTTTTCTTACAAACAGTGGGCTGTTGAGAAAGGGATTGATCTAGGCACTGAGAGCAATAACCAGTCTTTAACATTACCAAAATGAAGAATTTCCCATTTGCAGATAAATTGAGCCTTACTCTTATGTGTGCTGAAAGAGTTCCTCCTGTGGAAGTCATGGGGTGCCAGAGTGAACAATTGTATGATTGTTCAGTTTTCTTATTCTGCAAACGTTCCTCAGCTGCCTTGGTACATAAGAAAGCTGTGTAGACTGAGGAGCATCATAGGTTTTCTCAGAACTAGGACAACATCACGAAACCGCAACTTCAAAACATAAGCTCCCTCTGCTGTCTTCCATATTTAGGCTTGACAAAGTTGGAATGTCGTACATAGAGCTGCCGTTCCAATGTTTAAGACGGTGTGGATGGCATGTGTGAGGACATCATGGAAATAAGGCATGCAAGGGAGATTTTTAGATACAGGAATCTTAGCTTTGGGAATCTGCCATAGGTAACACATTCACTTCCAAGTAAAATGCATGCAGAGCCTTTACGGAGGAAGTGAGGACATCATCTGTGTTTTAGTTTTTAAAAATGAAGAAAATGACATGTTCTCTCTTAAATAATGAATGAATTGAATACGTTTCAGCACAAAATTTTAGTCATCTATTATGAGTACATTGTATTTAATTGCATTGAATTAATGCTAAGCAGATAGCCTTAAAAGGATGTGTAAGGTGATCCAAGGTCAAGAAACATAATTCAAGGTTGACAATATGGCTGCTTGGTGAGTAAAGACACCTGCTGCCAAGCCTGGTAACTCAAGTTCAGTCCCCATCAGACCTACATGGTGGAATGAGAGAACCAACCCTTGCAAGTAGATTTCTAACCTCTACATGAGTACCATGACATGTATGTGCACATATAAAATCAATAAATTAAAATGTAATATTTTAAACATAATAAATAATATCTTATATTTAAAACTATAAAACAACTCCATATGAACGAACCAGACAGACTCCACATCAAAAGCCTTCAATAGATAACTGTTAAGGGGACAGAATTTTTGCATGGATTTAATTTTTTTCTTCACTCCTGTTTACAACTAAAATTCTCTTGTTTATAACAGGTAAGATAGGAGTAGGTAGCCTCAACTAGATCTTATTTGTAACTTTTTATAATTTATCAGGGTCCTCTGGTTTGGGAGTTTTTCTTCTACTTGTTTATGATGCTTGATTTTTTTTTAAAAAGACGGTTCCAACAAATTTAACATCCAAGATTATTAATTAAAATGGATGTGAAAACAGTAGCAACAGTTTTCCTAAATATATGCCAAATTATCATTTGAGAGTTATAGAAATGTTGACTCCACTTTAACTTCCTCCTTTGCCATCCTACTAGTGTGTATTGGGTGAGCATACGCAATTCAGAATCAAGACTGGCTATGTCAGAGATCCGAATTAAGTTTAATACTAAGCCAATATTTTTTTCTGAAATAAGGTCTCACTATGTACCCCGAGCTAGACCCCAAATGTGTGATCCTCCTGCCTCACTTTTCTGAATACTAGGACAACAGACGTGCACTGCTACATACCTCTAACTTAATAGTTCTAACAGTAGAAACAGACCTCTAATGTCGTTCCTTCATAAGATGAGTAAAGATGAATATTCCTCAGATTACCAAAGGCTGTCATTTAATGTTATAGCCTAATAGCCATTTTCTGAAATGTTTGGGACCAGAAAGGTTTGGGATTTTGTTTGGTTGTTGTTTGTTTGTTTTTAGATTTTAGAATACTTTTCTACGCATAGCGGGATGTCTTGAGACTGGAATGCAAGTCTAAACATGAAGTTCATTGGTATTTCATACATACTTCACACACAGAGCCTGAAGAGAACTTCGCACCGTGTTCTCTGTGTGCCTATGTCTGCCTGCATCCCATCACAGGAAGTTGGGAGCGGAATTTTTCACACAGGACAATTACATTGATGCGTAACACGTTTCAGATTTTCAAGCATGTTTGATTTCTGACTTTAAAGTTAGAAGTGCCTCAAATGATCTTTGTTACCAAGTGAGTTTAATGAGTTTTTTTTTTTTTTTTTTTTTTTTTTTCTTCTTCTTCTATGGTTCCAGAAGGAATGCTCTTAAGAACTGCTGTGGAAAAGCTGACTTCCCCGTCCAGATTTTCCAATGAAGTTTTGAGAAAGCCACTGATGGTTCTGGCATTTGAGTTTATCTAAATGCAGAAGACGGTGTGATGATGACGCTCTAGGATGCGTGGGCTCTTTGCACACTACCAGGGACTGTGCATACACTAAAGCACAGACTATCTATTACCACAAAATGGACCACAGCATGAGGCACTGTGTCTTTTCATGTGGCCTAAGAACTCCTAGCTTTAATCTGATACTGTCTAGAACACCAACAGTGAATCCTGTTAGTACTAGCAGTCTCAGAGAAAGAGAAGTCAGAAGCACGTGAAAGTTTTCATCAACCTGTTTATTTCTAAAAGTTAAGCTTAGTTCTTTTTATGTATATTTTACTAAGCTTAGTTATTTTTACTACCATACTTACAGAAAGCAAAAACAAAATGTGTGTGTGTGTGTGTGTGTGTGTGTGTGTGTGTTACCTAGATTTCTCTAAGGGCATCCATTTGTCATCCTTAAATTCTTATCATATCATCTATCTTTTTTTCTGAGATATTTGAAAGCAAACTGCACGTATCAATACACATTTCCAAAATCAACATCATTTTTTGTCTTCCCTAAGCATAGTCCCCTCACTAAATCAAGACAGTCACCTAGACACACCACTATTTTCAAATCTACAGATTGTATCCAAATTTTGCCACGGCTTTATGAAGACCCATTTTCTGATCCAACATCCAATCCAGGAACATGCCCTTATTTGGCAAGCATGTCTCTCTTTTCCCTTGATCTGGACTAGTTCATGACCTGGACAGTTTTGAAAACTGTTATCATTTTCCTGTGATGTGTCCCTCAGTTTGAGATTTCCCAATGTCTCAAGTTACAGGTTCCGGAGGGACACCACAGAAGTGATGCTGTTTGTGCGATGTGTACCACGGTAGGAATACAGAGTGTTCTACCAATCTGGCCTTTCTATGCTTGGGTGAGGGTGAGGGGTATATCTTTCAGATTTCTTCCTCCTGTCTCTGAGAGTTTTGAAGTTATCGGTTTGCCTTTGCTAACTTCAGCGACTACAGATGTCTTTTCCTTCTAACATGTCTTTCTCCAATCTCCAGGCAGCTTTGCCTTTTTCTGGATACATAGTTGAAACAGAGTTTCCAATTCTCTGTAGTCTAGAGGCAAAAATATGCCTAGTTAGCCCACTGAACTGATTGTAAGTGGTCCGCCTCAAAGGTTTCCCATTATCCCAGAAGGCCTTTGCTTGTCGTTTGATTGGCTGCATAAGATCCAGAAGAGGCCACTATAAGAAAGATTTACTCAGCCAAATCACTATGAATGTAACTTTTATATAATTCCTGGTGTTTTGTGGTTCTTCCTGATGTATGTAGCTTATTTTATTTATGTGTAATAATGTAAATGTATACCTAAAAAATGAAATATAATAATTTTTTAAAGCAGACTGAGAAATGTCATAGCAAAAAAGTCAGTAAACAGAAGTCCTCTATGGCCTCTGCCTGAGCTCCTGCCTCGGGTTTCCTTCCCTGGTCTCCTGTCCTGGCTTCCTCTCATGATGGCCCTGTAAGATAAAATAAACCCTTTCATCCCAAAAGAAAGATTTACTCATTGTACAATCACCAGACTTCCGGGCCTGTACAATTCAGGGAGTCTAATGAAGTTTGGCTAAGGAAAATCTGACTTCATTTTCATTAACTCTTAACTGGAATGTGGTATAGCTTTCGTCAATGGGCATAGGCAATAACTATTAATGTGACCAGAGGCTATTTCACCACTGCTTGTCTTCCAAATCGCTCATACTTGATGATGCTTCCTTGAGATGTGTTTCCTTACCACTACTTTGAAATTGACATTAAATTTGAGTTAGGTTAGTGTATCCTTGTCTTCTTTCTTCAGTTAGGAACGTCATTCTGGTAGGATGTTCACAGGCTCGTGACTGCCAAAATGGTCCAAGACATAAAATAGGTCCAGATAGAGGGTGTGGTCCCCTGAGTCACCCAGTATAAAGAGTCACTCGGGAAAGCAGGTGGGGAATGTTTGACTAGAATTTGTGCGACAGAAAAATAAACTCATTCTTAAGATGGGGCTTACAGAGGCCTTTGCTCTGCAGTTGTTCTACCCAGGTGAATGGAAGGGATGAAGCTGTAAATGTGAGCACTGCGTGTCTGGGTAGGTGGCTGTGGTTATCAAGAATAAAGAGGGAAAAAATGAAAATGAGGTCGTAAATTCTAAGTGATTGCTGCATTTCAGAGAGGAACACACATGCCAAGAAAGCAGGTAGAAGAGAGGCCCGACTAGAATGAAGCGCAGGAGAGTATGGAAACGTGACGCTGTCTTTTCTCCGACGCCTTCATACACAGCGAGTCCTCGGAAGGGGTCACCGCAGGGAGCACTTCAGCAGATTTTTCTCTGCTGAGCCTGTCATTTATAAGATGACAAGGACAGCTTCTCTCTTAGTCTGGTTTCTTCATTTTAGAAAATGTTCTGTGGTTTATAAAAGTTAATATAAGCAAATATACGACAAATGACTCACTAGATCTATTGACTGCGTGCCTGGGTGGTCAGCTCAGCCTCTCCCATCTTTTCTCTCTACTTTAAGCCATTAGCAAGCTATCTCATGTGTTCAAGTGTAAAAGAATTAAGGAGCATATTAAGAAAACCATGGTTTTTTTTTTCTTGAGTCCAAAGCATAGCACTTTAAACTCATCATACCAGGTACAGTACAATGTTGGCATGAAGCTAAACTAAGAAAAATTATGATTAAAATTCAAATAAGAGCATAGAGGTTGTACTGGGGGAAACAGAATGAGTAAAAATTACAGAAAAGAGAGCCTGTGATTTTAAACTGTCAGTCAAGATGAATCAAGACATCACCCCACAGTGTGCCGGGTTCCATGAAGGACCCATGTGCTAGGCACGGTGTGTGCCAGGCCTTGGGAACCCAATCGCACCTCTCCATCGTGTTCCTCAGTGCTTCAGCCCTTACTAATGGTCATCTTACCCTATTGTCAACATGATGTGAAGGAGAGGAAAAGGGTGTTTCTACATGTAAAAACATGACTTTTTAAAATATTCATCTTAGCTACACTATATTAGGTCCCCTTAACGCGCAAAGTGGATGTGTGTGTGTGTGTGTGTGTGTGTGTGTGTGTGTGTGTGTGTGTGTGTGGTGCATGTGTGTGTGTGTACAGTATCAGGTTCTGTGGAAACTCTTAAAAACCCGATTACAAAGTTCAGTGGGAAGTGAAAACACGAGTTAATATTGTCATTGCATGGGAGACAGAAACCACCACTTGTCCATTCTGATGGCTACGGGGGGGGGGGGAGGAGAGTAGAGGGTAGAGGGGGGGCGCCCTGAACCATGCTAAGAGGTTTTAAGTTAGGACCCCTGAAGTCTCTTCTGCCTCGTTCCACACTGAACGGGGAACAAGCACCTCTCCAGGGAGGAGGCAAGCACTGTTTCCTGGACGAATGACAGACTGACACTACAACTGAAAATATTCTGACCTATGCTTCCAGAGAAGTTTCTAGAGAATTTCGATTCTTTCTATGAAAACTGCAGGAATCAAAGCGCAAAAGTACTCCTCATAACTTCAAGAAGGAAGTGCTGCCACCTACAGGGAGAACACCAAACCAACGTCTGCAAAAAAAAAAAAGAAAAGAAAAGAAAAAAGAAAAAGAAAAAAGGAAAAAAAGGTGCAAGGTAGCAGAGAAAGGAAGTGGCAAGCCACAGGAGAGACTAAAACGTTCCCCCTTTCAAAATCTTATACCTAAGGTAACCTATGTCCTTGCTGTCCCATTCTGCATACACCAACACCTGTGGCCAACAAGTGCTTGAAATACGGGTTGTCTGGCTGCGTCTTTGTTATTCTTATGCCTAATGGGTTAGTTGGTTAGACCACTTTTCAATGCGGGGATAACGCCGTTGTAGAAGTTTTATTTGAAAAGTGAATCAAAGCCATGATCAAGAGAGTGTGTTGACCTTTTCTGGGCAAAGACTGTTTTTCTGTGATAAACAATTAGTTTGGAATTGTTGACCAATAACTAAAGGGTATTGACTACCTCTTTCAAATTCTGACAGTGTAGTCCTTGCAGTATTACTGTGAAATCCATTGCTACATCTTACGCTGGTACTCAAGGCAGAAAACCGCCAATCAGTATAGCAGGATTTGTAAGATTTTATGCAATTTTGTATTTGTTAATTGCCATGAGGCCTATAGCAAATATTTCAGATATAAATAACACATGTTCAGATACACATATTCAGATATATATCGTACATGTATACACATATTCAGATGTGTGTGTGTGTACAAAGAGAAACCGGTTGTGTTTCATTTCTATTAAATACTAATTAAAATAGTTTTAATCCTTGGGCAGCTAGTTTTCTTTTGCGTGAACACTTGAACATGCCATTTTCTGTTTCTATACATACTGTCTTTGGTTTTGTTAATCAAGCTGATCTGAAATTTCAAGCTGTTGTATGGAGTCAATCATTAAAATTGACATACGTGTCTAATAATTCTGATATATTAATCTACCTTTTCAAATGTCAAAACATTAAAGTCAAACATTTCTAATAGACATTTTGTATTTGAGTTAGGAAGCTTTGTAACTGAAAAATGCACATGGAATTAAAGACAGTATAAATCAAAAAAATAAAAAATAAAAAGTGATCTATGTCAATAATTTTATGGTGATTACATGTTAGGATTGTGATGTTTACTGTCAAGTAAATTATATTATTAAGATTCTTTTTTATTAGTTTCTCTCTCTCTCTCTCTTCTTTTTGCTTTTTAAAATGTACTTGCCAAGACATTCTAAATGGCATATGGCGGACATATTTCTGTTGCCCAGGGCCATTCTACTTGATTTGAAGTCAGAGAAGGAGGTAGGTATGGTTTGTCACGCTAACACAGTCACCTGAAGAAGTGCTGTGTTTACAAATGGTCTTCTGCTCTCAAAATGAATCTTGCCTTTTTAATTTTATTTTATATTATTTTGGGGGCAGAGCGTCACTGTCTAATACGGTCAAGATTGAAGCTCACTGTCCTTCCTCTATCCTCTGAGTGATAGCCCAATAGACAGCTGCTGCCACGCCCTGGGAGGTTAATTGTTTTGTTTTGTTTAGAACAGAATTTCACACAGCCCAGGCTGTCTTCAAATTCACTACATGGCTTAAGTTGACCTTGAACTTTTGAGCTTGACTCGACCTCCAAATGCTGAGATTTCAAGCTTGCGCCATCATTCCCTAGAAAGAAGATTAATTTTAAAAACACGTAGCTAACAGTATGTTTTGAATAGGTTAATATAACACAATTTTTAGAGGAAATAACCTAATTCCATCTTCAGTGATTATCACTGTAACTAATGAATATCTCTAAATGGTGGGAAATTTAATTTTAATGAACTCAATCACATGATCACCTCTATCAGAGCTAATGAACTGCTGAAAGGAATATGACACCTTTTTATAGAAATTCGATTAAAATTCCTTCCTGTTTCAATTCTTCAATAAATTTCCAACGTTACTGCTCCAGACTGAGTTCAAAGATAGCTGTAGATGGATGGATCGATAGATGGATAGATGGATGGATGGACAGACAGACAGACAGACAGACAGACAAATAGATGCCATCTCTCACTCGTTCTCATACTCAGGAGCCCAGTATAAGCTCTCTCCTGGGCCCTGGCCTCGTCCTCAGTGACTGAAGTCCTCTTCTACAGAATGCATATATCTGTCTCAAAATATGTCTTCTTCCAGTCTACAAATACCATGTCTCCCCTTCCTTCTTTTTCATATCCCACTGTTAACATGCTTGTCTCTTACCCAAGAGGAAAATAAAGCAAAACCAGGCAGACAGGCCCTGGATTCTGCTGGAAGATCCTCACATAAAGATAGGGTGTCCAACTGCCCTGGTCTGCTTGGCCAAGATACCCCTGGCATGAGTACTGAATGTCTCCTCAGTCCTCCTCTGCCCTATACACAGTGGGACTATTGGGAGCCCTTCATGACTGCCTCAGTCTGGAACACAGAGTAGGACCTTGATTTCCTTCCTTGCCAATCAGGAAAGCAAATGGGGAGGGCATTGGCACTCCGGCCACCGAGCAGCCTGTGTCATCCTGCTGTCCCCAGCCTCTGTCCCTTCACCCACATGACTGCCCTTTTCTCACTTGTCCAAATTTCAGTCATGTTCCAAGCATTAGTGTCTCTCCAAGACCACACTCGCTGCCTGAGGTTAAGCTAAATTATACTTACCACAATCTATTTAATCTTCTGTCTGATCCCCAAACCTCCAGCCAACTGTGCACGCCTTGATGTCTGGCTGTTCTTTCAGACTTTCCACTGCATGTTTGCTGGATTTGTGGATGAATGAACATTGTGTGTCTCAAAAAGCACTCTATTCTTGCTAAGCTCCTCGGCTTGGCTTTCGTCCAGCTAGGACCCTCCTTTTGATATGAAAACCAACAACCTGCTGTCAAGCCAGTATGTCCCCGCATTGTGCGGCATTGGGGAACCTTGCTCCATTCCTAATCTCTCTGATGCAATGATCACACCATTACTCAGCAGTCAGTAATTCCAACCTGACGTCTGTCAGGGCCTAGAGACACACGTGACGTGAACACTCAAAGGGGAACAGTAACAAGAATGGTCAAACAAAGCAAAATGAAATGCTCCTGCTTTCCTTTGGTAGGTGGGTGGGTGGTTTCTACCTGAGTTCTACCCTGGGAACCCACGAGGAAGGAGAGAATGGACTCTACAGAGTTGTCCTCTGATGACGTGCGCACAGGTCCACATGCACACATTCACACACATGATAAGAGACAATGCTAATGAATCATCTGGGCCATTTCGTTTTGTGCAATGGAAATCGCTAGAATATTTTGTGCTTGTTTTTCTAGACCACATAAGCATACTTCGGCAAGCTTGTCATTAAGATCGTTACAGCGGCAGCTGTTGCTCCCAGGTTTATGGTAGTTTTCATTTTAACTTGCTCTGATGACAAGAACCCTCATCGGAGATCAGGAGAAGCGGCTGTTAAGTGTTTAATCCTGCTAGGAAGTCAGTGTGGGAACTTGGGTGAGTCACCGCCCCGCTTCACCCCACTTTCTTCTTCTGGAGGGTAAGTGGTTGGGCGAGGCGCTCTCCAAAGTCCTCTGGAGCTACAGTTTTCTGATTCTAGATGTATCACTACCGTTGTTTCTCTTGAATCATGATGGAGCGAATTATAAAGAACAAATCTGTGTAAGCCTATTAAATAGATGCATTAAAAGGAACAGAGGCGACAGGCATATTTTAAGTAGCCCTGACAGAGATAGACCCTGTGAGGCATGGGTAATAATGAAGCAGTTTGCAGTTTAGTGTGTTTGCCAGCTCTATTTAGGAAAACCAAACAAGCCTGCCTGTGACTAACAAAACTACACACAAATCTCTGCTAAATTTCTAACATGTGTTCATCTCTAACAGATGCTAAATAGGCAAGAGACAAAATGACGAAGAGTTTCGGTGTTACAAGCATGCAATAGTGTGGGGGATTCCGGAGCCGGTACAGAACTCAACAGTTCTGAGGTTCCCTAGTAGGTGATGTCAGGGTTTGTAGATGACCTCATTTGAGGACGCAGCTGAGGGCAAATGCTATCCTTCATGGAGCCCTCAAAATGACCTCTGCGTTTAAAAGTACACTTTAACATTGCTCAAGGTCAAACCTTGCCTTATTATGAGAAATGGGTGATATCATTGCTGGCATATCAAGTTTTCTGGAAAGCTACATGCCACCCCAACTTTGCAACTCCACACCCAGGCATCTCGGCTACAGCACGTGTTCTCAGAATCAAGACCTTTCGTTTCAGCCTTGCTCTAGCTGGATAGGAAGAAACACATCTGTGACAACGCAAACAAGCAAAGAGCCACATGAGACAGCTACTCTGGGCAGAACAGCAGCTGAGGGCCTGATGAGGACAAGCACGCATGTGCTGGCTCCTGCACAGAGCAGTCATTTGAGCAGTGACTATGAGGTCAGGGCCTGAGGGCGGAGGCCAGCCCCAGCCCAGCCTGCTCTAACACGTTTGCTCCAGACACACAGGGTCTCGCTTTAGACCTTTTGAAACTCAAGAAAGGAAGATGAGAAGAAAAGTAAGAGACAAGAGAGGTGGAAACTTTTTAATATGTGTTTTAAAAACCTCTTTATGGAGATGAGTAATGAAACGATCAGGGCCAGCAAACATAGTCAACCTTTCCACATTTTCTCTAAACAGTTATAAAACTGAGAGTCTTGTAAGGTCGGAGTTAAAGAAATACAGTCTTGCCTGGTAATTTTAAATGGTTTTTAACAGAACAATAAAATAGCCTCAGTATTAGTGAAAGGTGTGTTCGAGCACACACGGGCGATTGGGAAGTGGCGGTGGGGCCCAGCATGGCAGTCAGGAGGAACTGAGCTCAATCAAGATGCTAGGGAGGCTTATGCTAAGGAGGTGCCACCATTGTCCTCATCTTGCTCAAAAAAGGAAATATAAATTGGATGCCTACTAAATGCCACCATCTGTCCCAGCAACATAGATTTGGGCCAAAACAGAATTCTGCCCTCATAGATGTTCTATTCTGACTTAGGGCAATGGATAAGTTTTAAAAAATTAAATAAATAAACCACTGTCGGTTAGAAGGTATAAATAAATAAATGGAACCGAGTGAAAAATAAAGTGAGAATAGCGATACAGAAAAAGTTTCCACTTCAGATAAAATAATCGAGGTAAAACTGGAACTATTACCTTATGGAGTGAGAAGAACAGGGGGTGTGTTCTGGATCAAAGGTGCACCCATTGCATCCGACCAGTACCCTGAAACAGAGAGAGCACAAATCAGTAAGAAGTCCAAGGGAAGCCAGGTGTCATGGCACATAACTGCGTGTGGGAGGCCAGGGCAGGAGGGTCATGAGTTTAAGGCTAGCCTGAACTATGGAGCAAGACCTTGTCTGAAGGAAGGAAAGAAGAAATGAAGGATAAGTGAGAGAGAGGAGGGGGGAGGGAAAAGAAAGGGAGAAGGAGGGAGAGAGAGAAGGAGGAGGAAGAGGAGGAGAAGGAGGAGGAAGAGGAGGAGGAGGAGAAGCAGGAGAAGGAGGAAGAAGAAGAAAGGAGGAGTGAGAGAGACAGCAGGTAAAGGGGAAGAAAGGAAGGAAGATGGAAGAATAAGAAATGAAGTAGAGCCAGCCATAAGAATGAGATGGTACCACTTGCTTCGAGTGAACTCAGAAGTAACTGGGCAATCCTGCATCATCCTGATTCCACCTGGATTCTATTTTCACATGGTATAGCTGGCTGTTTTCCCACAGGAAGGGAAAGAAAAAGGAAGCAGTTCCAAGGTGCCACACTGCTCCTTGCAGAAACAGTGAAAACTGGAATGAGATTCAGGGATGCCAGTCATGGCCTACATTCTAGATACGTTCCTATAAAGCCAGCAGAATTCTCTGCTGTCTGGATGAGCGCAGTGGATTGGAGGAGCTGAGAGTTACTCCCACATGTTTGGCTGAGCCTTGGAAGGAAGGACCTTCTACAAATCAAAGTGAGATCCACTGTGTAATGAGGGCCTTCCAAGAGAGATGGAAGATTTGTTTTAGACACACAGTATATAAGAAAGCTTTCGAAAAGCAGGAAACGATCCCAAAAGGGCAGTTGGATGAAGAGGTCTAGCATCTAAGAATAAAATGAAACATGGAGGAGGGGCATGGAGGGGTACTTACAGCCCTGACACCAGGTGTGAATGATACAAGGGAGCTCCATTCTGAGAGACTCCAGCTTTGGAGACTCGGGAAGAAAGGAAGAAAGGATTACATCAGACTTAGCACCTGTCACAAGTGACATCAGTGAAGACCACTGCCCACATGGCAACTAGCTTTCATGAACAAAATCAAACAAAGAAATTATGGGGGAAACAGTATCATCTTTAGTTATTCTTTGTCTCATAAATCTTACCCCCCCACCCAGGCCAAAAGCTGGATAGAAGCACCACTCTCTTTTGAACTCTTACCAAAGACAAAAATAATATGTGATGGGTGGACAGAGAGCTATTTTATATTCTCTCCAAAGGCTGACGTAATAGCAAACCTCTTAGATAACAGTGGGAAGTCTTAGCATATTAGGTACAGCTATATTTCATTTTCTGGAGTCTGGAAGTTACAGGTGGCTCTTTTTTCCCCCTTTATTAATGATAAACTTAACTTTCTTTTCCAGATCGTAACTTGAAGGCACACATTTATGTCCACAGATTTTCCTGATGTTAAATCTTGTTCTCAAGTCACTTGCAAGTCCGCTGGAGATTCTCAGTGACCATGTCATGTTTCCAATTCCCCAGCCCTGACTCTCCCCACATCTGTACTCTGCACTGCACTAAACAATTTGGTCTAGGTTAGAACATTTCACTCATTCCATAGAGCAGATAGATCCATGTCATGGGGGGGGGGGCATAATTAATTCTGAGAGCTGGCCAAAAAGAGGGAAGGTGGGCAGATGCAAACAGTAGGAGGAGGAGGAGAGAAGCTGCATTCAGAAACTTAACCACAGGCTTCCATAATTCCTCACAGAAGCCAGAAATGACATCATCCAGAAATCCCATGCTGGCAGTCTTGCTGAACTTTCATCTCACCTGGATAAGTTCATGTCAAGTCAACAGGCACCATCGGCAATATCCTTGCACCCAAACTGGTGAGAGTTGACCTGTCAGAAGCCAGACAGAGAACCAATTTTGGGAAGAACTTAAAATAGGGACACTTTTCCCAAACTGTTTTATATATAAAAGAATCATCCAGTTCTCAGTGGCTAGCTGTACAAACCAGTGTGGTTTGGATCCTTTAGGTGGGAGGTCACAATCCAGGATTCACAGCATGTCAACAGCTGAAGACGCTGCACAGTGACTGTGATATTAGTGGACTGGCACATTTAAAATATTGAAACTGTAATATCTCATGATGGGGAATCCCAGCTTAGTATGCACAAATAAAGCTTCCTGAGGGTTCTACATTAGAGATGATTAAGTACCCCAGTGGTTTTGGCTTTTTTCAAAGAACTCTGACCAAGAATAAAGGAAAAAGATGCACTCCGGTTGCAGGAAGATGAGCTCTAGGCTACCAGGCTTCTGAAAACCTAGGACTTCCAGGAAATATTGTCTCAGCAGATACTATTCTGGGGTTTTATTAAGTCCTTCTTAAAACAGAGTGCTGAAGGGAGCTGGAGAGATGGTGCAGAAGTGAAGAGGGGGGTTGCTTTTGAAGGGGTTCTGGGCTCCATTCCAGGCACCCACATGGAGTTTCAAAATCACTGTTACTCCAGGGGATCCAATGCCCTTCTCAGATTTCCCTGAGCTCCTGCATGAGTGTGGTGCACAGACATACACTCACTAATACACACACACACATAAAATAAATACGTATCTTTGTAAAAGAAAGAAAACTACAAGAAAGCCATCATGCTAGCCAAAACACTCAAGGACATTTTTGTGATTGTAAATAAATAGAGAAATGGAGGTATCAAAAGTTTAAAGGAGGAAAAATACTAAAAGCAGATTTTTCAAAGTACAGAAACAGACTGGCGGATCAATAGAATTGAATAGAAGACTCAGAAATAAACCCACACACCTAAGAACATAATAATGGAAAAAAGACAGCATCTTCAATGAATGGTGTGGGTGTAGCCAGATGTCTGCATGCAGGAAAATGCAAATAGATCCATATTTATCACCCTGCACCAAACTCAAGTCCAAGTGGATGAAGGACTTTAACATACAACCAGAAACACTAAATCTATTAGAAGAGAGCGGAGAAGAGTCTGTGTACTCATTAGCACAGGAGACAACTTCCTGAATAGAACACCAACAGCTCAGGCTCTAAGATCAACAATTAATAAATAGGACTTCATGAAACTGAAAAGCTTTTGTAAAGCAAAGGACACTTTCAATAAAACAAAACAACAGCCTAGAGACTGGGGAAAAAATCTTCACCAACCTTACATCTGACAGAGGGCTAATTTCCAATATATATAAAGAACTCAAGAAATTAAACACCAACAAACAAAATAGCACAATTAAAAATATGGTACAGAGCTAAACAGATAATTCTTAACAGAGGAATATCAAATGGCTGAGAAACACTTAAAGAAATGCTCAACATCCCTATTCATCAGAGAAATTCAAATCAAAACAACTGAGATTCTACCTTGCACACATCAGAATGGCTAAGATCAAAACCTCACGTGACAGCACATGCTGGTGAGGATGTCAAGAAAAGGGAACACCCCTCCATTTCTGGTGGGAGTGGAACTTTGTGCAACTACTTTGAAAATCAATCTGGCACTTTGTCAGAAAATTGGGACTAACTCTACCTCAAGACCCAGCTATACCACTGCTGGCCATATACCCAAAAGATGTTCCACTATACAATAAGGGCATTTGCTCAACTATGTTCATAGCAGCTTTATTCATAATACCCAGAATCTAGAAACAACCTAGATTTCACTCAACTTAATAATGGATAAAGAAACTGTGGTACATCTACACAATGGAATACTATTCACCTATCAAAAACAAGGGCATTATGAAATTTGCAGGCAAATGGATGGAGCTGGAAAAGATCATCCTGAGTGAAATAACCCAGACCCAGAAGGACACACTGGTATATATTCACTTTTAAGCAGATATTAGTCATATAATACAGGATAACCACAGTACAATCCACAGAGCTAAAGAAGCTAAGTAACAAGGAGGACCCTAAGGAGGATGCTTAATTCTCATTCAGAAGGGCAAATAGAATAGTCATTGGGAGCGGTTGAAGAGAGGAAACTGGACAAGAGCCAACCACGGATGTCCTCTGAAAGACTCTACCCATCAGGGGGTCGAAGCAGAAGCTGAGTCTCACAGCCAAACTTTGGGCAGAACACAGTGAATTTTATGGAAGAGTGGGGAGATAGAAGGACCCGAAGGGGACAGGAACTCTATAAGAAGGCCAACAGAGCCAACAAATCTGGGGGGCAGGGGAGTAGCAGAGACTGATGAGCCAAGCAAGGACCATGCATGGAGAGATCCTAGGCCCCCTGCTCAGATGTAGTTGATAGGAAGCTCAGTCTCCATATGGGTCCCTAGTAAGGAGAGCAGGGGCTGTCCCTGCCACAGAGGAAGAGGTGAGGGCAGTCCTGATGAGACTTGATAGGCTGGGGTCAGTTGGTAGGGAAGAAAGGCTCCCCCTTTCTGAGGACAAGGGGAGGGATGTGGAGGGCAGAAGGAGGGAGGGAGGGACTAGAAGAAGAAGGGGGAAGGGGCTACAATTGGGATGTAAAGTGAATAATCTTTTAAGTATTATGTTGACAGTAGCATATTTTTAGTGTTGGGGGGCACTGTGCACATGTGGAGCCACAAAGGACAACTTTATGGAGCCATTTCTCTCCTTCCACCTACGCTGTCTCTAGGCATCAAACTGTCTTCTGGCTTACATGACAAGTGCCTTTATCTGCTGAGCCATCTCGCCAGCCTGACAGCAGCATTTTGATAGGATGTCACAGTTCTTTCCATTGTATTGATTTGACATCCTGAAAAAGGAAGTTGAAAGAATACTGTTTTGCTACCATTTTTTATCATCCTTGTCACAAGTCTAGCAGCAAACTCCAAACACACTGGGAACCTGGGGCAGTGTTATAATTTCCAAGGAGACAACTACAATATCAATATGATCATAACCAAAATCGGGAAGGGAACTAAGAGAATTTCCAAATTCTGCCATCGGAAAGAATCTTTCACTAATAATGTTCCCACATTATAAATCAGTTATCAATAATCAATTCTAGAATGGCCCCTTGTGCCTTTGCTAGGTTTTGTTAACCCCCAGGTAATGAAGAATATTTTTTTTTTGTTGTTATTTAAAGTAAAAATAGATTACATTAAAAATCAGCCTTAGAAGAGGCAGAATTCCGAGTAGCACCAGGTGCTGGCTCTTACTGCTAATTGGAGCGACTGCTTTTAGCAAATCTGATAGCCGCTAAAAGCCCCTGTTGCTATGTAGCTGTTCCACCAGAAGGGAGGGCTCGGTGCTATTGGCTGTCTCCTACCAGAACCACATCTACAAAATTTGCCAACCAAAATAGGGAGCCACCTCCATCACTTAAACACCTAGGAACAAAAAAATCTTAAAGATGTCACTGGAATAGAATGCGAACCTCTGAAATGCATGATGAATACAAGCCCTTGCTGTATGCTGCTTGAAGCCCTGTATGGTGCAGAGCTGGTTACAAAAGGAAAACACCATTCCTCCAATCTCGGTTACCCTCTTGCCGGTGCACCAACTGGCTGCTGCACTGCCATTTCAGAAAATACTGTTGACTGAATTCTAACCATACCCCCTGTCGGCAGCTGCTTTTGTTGGGAGAATGCTAAAATTAAGTCTCCTGGCTTGACTATTAACTCTTTTTGTTTGGGTTATTTTGTTTTGGCGTTTCTAAATTTATAGCTTCATTCACGCACGCTGCCTCTTTAAAAGCTACATTTGGTCTCATGAAACATTCTAGGTCTGACGATACTTTTCCAGACACTTCGAAGGTCTTGTTCATTTCCCAAGATTCTTAGCTTCCTGTCTTAGACGTGTTGGTAATGGCAAACTATCAGAAAAAAAGTTACTGAGAACAAGCGAGGAGGGAAAAGATCTAAAGCTGGTATCACTAAGATGGCCCCACTTTTCTCTCAAGCAATAAGTTTTTCCCTTCCCCAGAATTAGGGACCAGATATATGTAAATATTATGCAAATGACCATAGGCCACTGTGACAGATCATAGTCCCCAGGAACTCTAACATCTAGCCTTTCCCTAAAGATTTCTACAGTACATATTTTAGGCACGTTTGTCTAGGGTCATATGGAGAAACTGAGCTCAACCACAACCTGAGCCCACTCTTTCTGATGAACATATCTCCTTAGGTACCCAAACTGTCTCCCGGATGCTGGCCTGAGTGTCTGGGCACTAGTTCTGAAAGCAGTTTAGCATCAGCTCTTTTTTCACTGCAGCTCACAGGAAAGCAGTTTCTTGAGGTTTGTTTTCTGCGTCTTTGTTGGTGTGTGTGTGTGTGTGTGTGTGTGTGTGTGTGTGTGTGTGTTTTCTTTACTTGGGTTAGTTTTCCAGGTTTCTCTTCAAATCAACCTTCAGCTCTTAGAACAAATGTTTACAGAGGAGGCGTGAATGGCCTGAACCCTGACCTTCATTTCCCCGTTGAGAAAGAATGTTGTCACCATTGTTATTATTGTTGCTGTTGTTTCTGCTGTTGTTTTCTTTCTTTCTTCCTTTCTTTAATCACAACCACAAAATTAAGACTGATTTCCAGAACAAAGGCGACCTGATTGGCACAGACTTCTCAAATCTTGTCTCTTGGGAAATTACACATTTATAGCAAAACAAAATCTGCCTGAAAAGGTCTTATTTGAGGGTCAGCATTAGAAGAGGCTTCAACTTCAAGGAAATCAGAGGGTTGTTTCTCATCTTGAAGGCAAGCCACTTTTGAAAGCCTGGAGAAACTACACTTAGTCATGGAAAACTGTCACTGAAAAGCTAGGAAATTATTTAACTCCAAGACGTAGCTCCAATGGCTCTGAAAGCAAACTACAAGAGTTCCTTTAAAATCCCTAGCGAAGGCCTTGCAAGATGGATCAGCAGGTAGAGATGTTTGCTGCCAAGCCAGGACACCAGGGTCCAACCCTCAGGACCCTGCTATCAGTCTTCTGGTAAAAGAACACAGTATTAAACCAGCTCCTAATGACTTGTCATTACACCCATAGAATAGTGCCTCTCTCAACCCTCATTAGAGAGGCTTGTCTTTACAGTAGATAGCAATTAACATAGACTGGTCAAGGGGCAGAGAATAAGATATTATGGGATGTTCAACCTTAAATGGGACATCTGTCTTACATGCTGTCCTCCCAAGGTTCAGACATCATTGAGGAAGGAGGGCAATAAAGATCAGAAGAGCTGGAGGCAGTTGATGCCGACAAGCAAACAGTGAGGTTCCAGACAAAGCAGAGCAGTCGCACGTGTGAACTCATCATGGTTGTACTCACAGCACACACAAGACCTACACAAACTGGAGGCCAGGTCCCAGCATGGGGTTGTGGAAGTGGGCACGCAGTCCCAGCCCTGGCTGAGGAGCTACTTGCAAGTGAGGAGTGCTGGGAGAGGAGAAGTCGGTTTTCTTTAAGAGCATGGCTCCCGGTAGACCAACCACCATCCAGAGGGTGGCCACACAGGCAGGAGCATATGGGCAGCACAAAGTGGACTTAATGGTTTAAAAAAAAGAGAAACAGAAAGGTGTGTATATTTGGGAGACTATGGAGGAGAGGAGGTGAATATGATCAAAATACATCATACAAGATTCTCAAAGAACTAATAAAAAAATACAAAGAACATATGTTCATACCTTAGATTTTACTTGATAATAACACAGGGTGACATGCGGTAGCATATATGACCCTTGAAAACATCAAGATAAGTAAAATAAATCAGATTAAAATGCCATGTGTTATATTGTTCCATTTTGCCGAGAAGTTCAAATCAGTATTCCATAGAAACAAAAAGAGGTCCAGAATGTTCTAAATTATTGTCTAGTAACAGGTGCCCAGCTCTATACATTTTACATTCCATGGGTGAGTTTTAACTTATGATTAATTCCACAAAACTGCAGAAGAGTGTTTAGAAGTATCAGCCCACCACGATTGCACACACTCTTCACACTCACCCTGAGAAAACACAAAGATGTGAAGAGTCAGTGAGATCAGGTGGATAAAAGAAAAGAAAAAAAAAAAAAAAAAAAAAAACAACTACACTTAGTCATGTAAAACTGTCATTGAAAAGTTAGGAAATTATTTAACTCCAAGATGTACCATCAGGAATGAAATAGTCCTCTGGGCATTCATCTCTCTGAGGCAATCCTGTTGTAAGAGAAAGAATGTATTCAGGGCTTGCCCCTTGCAGCTCACCTGTCTACTCAGCAACTATTTATCACAAACCCTTGCTGCTGCCTAGAACCTGCATGAGCACACTGACTCTCCTGGGCTTCCCTGGGCATCTCAGAACATGCAGGATACAGAGCATACACCCATCAGCCTTCCTGCCCATGGGCCGCTAAACAACTGAAAGGGAAACACCTTTGCTTTATTTACATTTAAAAACCACTCAGTAAAGAAAAGGGACCATGTGAGTATTAACTAGAGAAATACAAAAATGGTATGACAAGCCTAAGACATCATGCCTTGTACTAGAAAATCAACGACAAAGTCTCTCTTTGGCCCTTTCTCAATATTCAGCATTGTCATGGCAAGATATATATTCTTTTAAATTTAGTATTGATTGCCAACCCAATTGAATCTGGAATCAATTAAGTGACATGCCTCTGGGTGAGTCTCTGAAGATCTTTCCATGAAGGAATAATTGAGGAGTGGAAAAGCCCCTCCCCAGGGTAGCCAGCACCTATAGTGGCCCAGATCTAAAGAGATGTGAGAGAAAGGTGGGAATGCTTTTGCCCACTCTGCTTCACTCCTTGCTGATGAGCACACTGCCATCACCAGTGCCACTGCTACTACTGCCACCACCCCTGCCACTGCCACCACTGCCATTGCCACCATCACCACCACCACTGCCACTGCCACCACCACTACTGCCACTGATACCACTGCTGCCACCACTGCCACTGCCGCCACTGCTATTGCCACCACTACTGCTGCCACTACCACTGCCACCACCATGCTTTGCTAGCCTTTGAAGCCAGCTTCCTCAGCCTTCCAACACAAACTGAAGATCAGCCACCCTTCGGGAATCCTCCAGGGCTTCAGCGCCAAATTTGGTACTGTTGAGGCATCCAGCTCTATGAACTGGCCAGTTAAAAGGTCCTCAGCCTCTCTGGAATGCAGACAATCATTAGTAGACTAGCCAGCACCTCCTCCATAAGCCAATCCAGTAAATCTCTTTCCATAGTATGTACTTATTCTCTCTCGGCTCTGTTCCTCCAACTGACTAACCCTGACTACACAACAGTCCAGTGTTAGCTGTGTTTTGCAGATAAGCCC
Source organism: Acomys russatus (assembly GCF_903995435.1). Taxonomy (NCBI): domain Eukaryota; kingdom Metazoa; phylum Chordata; class Mammalia; order Rodentia; family Muridae; genus Acomys; species Acomys russatus. Next base: position 46,297,699 of record NC_067157.1, on the reverse strand, counting down.
TCTGAGGCTATGAGGAACTTGTCCAGTGCTACCCAGCCAGTAAGAACAGAGCCAAGACTGGCACCAAGCACTTTATATCCAGAGTCTAGAGATCATTTTCTCAAACCTACTCTCCCTTCCCTCACCTAAGTCCATTTTGCAGTCGAAATTACAACACACTGCATGTGCATGTGTGTGTGTGTGCATGCACATGCACCCATGTGTGCACACACATGCATCCACGCGTGCACATGTGTGCGTGTGCATGTGGTTCAGAAGATGTCAGATCCCCAAGGCTAGAGTTATAGGAGGAATTGAGCTGCCCAATGTGGTAGTGTGCCCAAACTTGGTTCCTTGGGGAAAAGCAAAATGTATTCTTAATCACTGATGCATTTCTTGCTTATATTTCTTTTAGTCCAAGATGCAGTGAAGTTCATATACTCGTCTAGTGTGTCTCTTTCTTCACTGCAGCCTTATGGACAGACTTAGTAAGAATGACCTGCCTACAGCATACACACATCAGATAAAATTGCAATCACAGCAGCACCAAGGTGGCTCTCACAGGGATCTGTAGCCTGCATTTCAATATAAAATAGCCCCAGGAAATTAAAGACTGACTTTTGCACTAAAATAAATAACCTGCTACAAACACAAAATAAAGATGAATCTTTAGAGGAAATTATTGAAATCCCATGTGGGACCAATTTAATTATTGTCAGATGGACAACTTAATCGTTCCCCTGATTAGGTATATCTAAAATTATAACCAAAACACAAATTTAAAAATAAAATAAGCATTTAAGTGAATCCAATGTTTGTTTGATTTAAGTGTTTCTTTTTAAATGCCAAAAAAAACAAGAGAAGGTGTGTGTGTGTGTGTGTGTGTGTGTGTGTGTAGGTGTGTGCGTGTTTGCGCGCACGCGTGTGCATGCAGTTTGAAGCCACAGACACACCAGGAAAGCACTGAGATCTAGGCCCATTGTTCCCTGGTAACCGACCTGATACAATTTCCCCTGAATTGAGAATTGAACAATGTTTTCCCGGAGCAGTATAAAATTAGTCAATAACACAACAGTGATTGATCCCCTTGTATTTTTAGGTCTGCAACTTCAACTAAAAATAACAGTTCTCTGTTTAAAAGGAAGGCAGAGGCTGGTAGAATTTGTGCAGGAATCTGTCTGAGGTTACAAGAAAGACATCTGGGGCGGGGGTTGCGGGGGGAAGCGAAGTATTGAGATAGGAAGGTTCAGCAAACAGTGAAAGCCGTAAATTGGAAAATAGACTAGACACCATTAGCTGAGAGTTCCTTGATTATTTGGTGAATTTAGAAAAGTGCTCCCAGTCAATCTGGAAAAACCAAGAAGAAAGAAAGAAAGAAAGAAAGAAAGAAAGAAAGAAAGCTCATTTTGACTTGCCACATTCATGATTACTGACGTTCAACGTAACGATATAGCCACCCTCATCCATTATCCTATAATAGGCCTTACCATTTAATCTGTGTATGGTATGCATGTATACATATTCATGTGATATGCATGTATATATGTTCATGTGATATGCATGTATACATGTTCATGCAATGTGGGCATATACATGTCCATGTGGTATGCATGTATGCATGTTTGTGTGATATGCATGTATATGTAGTCATGTGATATGCATGTATGCATGTTCACATGTGCAGACCATGGGTGGAAGTTGGCTGCCTTCCTCTGTCACTTTGCACCTTATGCCTTTGAAACAGGGTCTGTGCTCATTACTTTCTGTTGCTATGATAACACACCATGGCTAAAAGGAGCCTGTAGATGAAATGTTTGTTTAGGTGTATACCTCACGGCAGGGGCAACATGGCATCATGTGACTAGAGCAGAAAGCAGAGAGATCCTGTCTCCATCCACAAGCAGGAAACAGAGAGGGCACTGGAATAGGGTGAGGCCATGCCCCTCGGAGGCCATGCCGGGTTATGTGCTTCCTCCATACACTAAAGGTTCCATTACCTTCCCAAACAGTACCATGGACAGGGAGCCCACTCTATGAGGGGCATTTCTCATTCAAACCAACCACCACAAGACCTCTCAGTGAACCTACAGTGGCCCCGGTTTGGCAAAACTGGCTGTCCAAATGTCTCTATCTCCCCAGCGCTTGGGTTCACACACTCACACCACCATGCATGCCTAGATTTTCACAGGGGAACTGGAGTGCCACACTCAGGTCCTCACCCTTGCATGGTGAGCACTTTTCTGACAGAACCATCTCCCCAGCACGTGAAGCACAATTTATTTAGCATCTTTTCTTTGTCTTCTGTTCCCAACCAGTGAGATCTGAAGACAGAAATTGTACATGTCTTTGTATCTGTGACATCTAGCACGTTCATTCATTCATCCATTCATTGACTCAATACTATTGGACACTTCTGTAAGCACAGTCCCATTCTAGGAGTAAGTCCATCACTGAACAAGGTATATACACTTACTCAACAAGTGACAGGCTATCCTGACCACGATTTTATATGCTGAGTTCAATATATACACTAAGTGCTGCTTATGCCTCATAATTATCACCCCTCCCCATGTTACAAAGGAGAAACTGAGGCGGAGAGAAGTTAAACAACGTCTTGAAGACCACACAGCTAAGAAATAAAAGGTACAGGACATGAACATGAGCAGGCTGACTTTTGAAACAGTGCTCACACCCAGTGCGCTGTATCTGCTTACCGCAGGTACCCTGACAAGCTTAACCCATAGGGAGAGCATCCTGCCTGTTATCAGAAGGCAAGATAGGAGTGATGGCAAAGACGTGGACGTCAGGGAATCCTGGGTGCTCTTTCTAGTCATGAGGGTTGGTATGGCTACAGGGAAGACAATAAAGTAGTCACTCCAATAATTAAAAATAAAAGTCAGAAGCTCAGGAGATGGCTCAGTCCACAAAAGGCTTGGATCTGCAACACACACACATACATACACACACACACATATACACACACAAGCTGGAAGTGGCAGCCTACACTTGTTAGGCCAGCCCCAGGGAGGTAGAGACAGAAGGGTCTGAGCAACTACTGGGCAGCTCGTCTGGCTGAGTAGGTAGTAAAATCCTCACACAGTAAGAGACCTTGCCTTCCAAATAATAAGGTGGGGAACTATAAAGAAAGACACCTGATGTCGACTTCCGGCCTACACTTATACATAGTACACACTCATAAACATACACACACACACACACACGCGCGCACGCACACACTAAAAAATGTTTTCAAATGAAAATCAGTCTTGGTGGCACATGCTTATAATCTCTGCACTTGGAAGATGGAAACAGGAGGGGCTAGAAGGGTTGGGAGTTTAAAAACTAGCCTCAGTAGCATGTCAAATGTGTGGGAAGCTTTGACATAATAATACAGACACCAGTATTTCCATCATCATCATCATCATCATCAATGCTCTGCTATTAGCCTGTTGAGGTCACAGGTAGTAAGAGAGCTATAAAACAAAATGGCCAATCCTGTGCCAAAAAGATAAGCAGAGGAGTGCAGGAGATGACTAAGTCAGCTCTAACTCTAAATGAGAAGGCCTTAGGGTGAGAAGTTTCTAAGCCTTGTGAAGGAGAATGAGGAGAAGAGGGGGAAGAGACAAGAAGGCCAGAGAAGCACCAGACAGACAGGCAGGGAGGTGGAGACAACTAGGATGCAAGGGAGATGGTGAGAGGCAGAGGTCAGAAGCAGAGCCAGCGCCCTCCCCCACCACCCCCTCCCAAAGGATGCTGCTAGCTGGAAGGATGACTCGGCCACCAGCTGCGGTCCTATCTATGCTGACAGCTGCCTTAGAGATGTCACGAGTGGCCACAGAATGTAGTACTGTGAAAGGCTGCCTCTTAAGCATGGGTGGTCTTTGAACAGGGCCACAGCCTTGACATTGTTTTTTATTAAACGCCTGGAGTTCAAGGAGATGAGGTCAAATGCTAAAAATGTGATGTTTTCTGTGAATTAAGCAGAAAATTGGGTGTCTTAACTAGCACAAATGCACACACTAGACAAAACCAAGTCAGAAACAAGTCCTCAGTGTTTGCTTAGTTTAACAAAAAAAAACAAAATCTAGAAAATAGAATTACCAAAAATAAGGAAGGGCTAAGAAGACATCAGGAAAAATGTCATTCACACATGCATGAGGTCCTGAGCTCAGACTGCCAGCACTTGTGTAACAAGTGTGGTACTGTGCCACTGCAACCAGGATCCCTGGAGCTCTCTGGCTAGCCCGGCTAGCCAATTGGTGAGATCTTGGCTCCGTGAAAACCCTTGTCTCAAAAATAAAGTGGAAGAAATAACCAACGGCAATCTGGGTCTCCTTGTATACACACATACTCAGGCACACAAACACACACACTCACGTGCACACTTACACACACACATGCACACATGCATAGATGCATGCAGTCACATATATATGCGCACACACATACATAATCATACACACACTCACACACACATACAGTTACATATGCGCGCACACACACAGATGCTCATACACACATTCATACATGCAAACACACACACACACACACAGATTCATACACATATGCATACACTCATACACACGTTCTACATTTATATGCACACACTCATATATATATTCATACACACAAATTTTTCATAGCTAAAGAGGAGCTGGAGAGATGGGTCAGTGGTTCAGAGCACATTGTCCTTGTAGAGCACCTGAACTTAGCTGTAGCACCCACGTTGGGTGGTTCACGATCTCTTATAACCACAGCTCCCGGGTACCTGTCAACTTCTGGCCTCTGTAGGCACACAACACACACACACACACACACACACACACACACACACACACATGTAACTTTAAAATAAGTAAAAGTGAATTAATCAATCATTCAAATCAACTAATGAAGCTTCAAAATATGTGAAAGGATGTTCCCAGGGACTAGGAGGAGAGACGCTAAAGACGAAGAAGGCTGTAGTGGGAACCTCTAGGAGGTCAGAAGCAGCTTGTTAACTTAGGCACATCATGGGGGACTAATGGCCCAGGACACAGCTCAAATCCACAGCCCCATATGAGAGGAAGGAAACGGAGCCATCCTCAGAGAACAGTGTTTCCCCCATGCACCTGGGCGCTCCAGTGACGTTGTCACCATGAACCAAAAGTGATTCGTTCAATCTCCGGTGGCAGAAAAGAAAAGGTAACATCCAAACATCCAGCGTGGTGTCTCACATGGGAGGCTATTGATAAATAAATACCAGATACACGATGAGAAAAACAAAACAAAACAAAAGTAGGAAACTGGATTTGCAAGACAGACATGCATAATGGACCTAGCGACAGGACCTAGCAATGGGAGCAAACATAATTTCAGAGCAACAATAGCTGCATTGATTTGAAGACCAAGGATTGAAGAGGTATATTTTTAGGCTCTTTCAGATAGGATGCTTTCTTTTTTTTTTTTATGTAAAGAGCCTAGAAAATATAATTAAATGTATATGTTTTATAGCAATCTAGTCAAACAAAAATTTTAGCACCGACTATGCGCAAAGCTTCCTGTAAGTGCTATATAGAACAAAAGTCTGGCATTGGAGAGGTAAAAAGATTATACATAATGTTTGATGATGTGATGTAAATATTAGTCATCATTTTCCCACAGCCCCAGTGAGGATGTTCAAAAGTTGCCTTATTTCTATATAAATAAAGAAATTTATCTTCTCTTTAAAAAAAAAAAAAAAAAGAATGAGAGCAAAACAATGAAAGGAGACAATTGAGCTTACTCTATGGCATGGCTATATTTCGGAAATGGAGATTTCTAGCGTTTTATGTTACACTTTGCAAGGATATCTGTGTCCTCTGAGAGGGAAGGAGAGTGGGCTAATGGAAATCAAATCTTTGGCTTACATTACATGGTGCACTTTGAAGAGGGTGTGGTCACAGCTCTGAAAAGCAATCTCACACTGGATGACGATACACATTCAGAATTTGACTTAGAATCTTTTCGTGTTGATGGGAGGGAAAGAGGGAAAAGAGAGAAAAGAAAGGAGGGAGGAAGTGATATCTACACAGAAAAGGAACAAAACATATCGGGCGCTAGCACAAGTTCCCGAGGAAGAAGCCCACAGCAGATCTTCACTTCTTTATCCAGGACATCTAGAATAATAAGCCAAACCTGACTGACGTCAGGGGCAGCCACAAAATGCCACCCACATCAACGACCAGTGCGATTGTGTGGCGCTTCCATGGAAAAAAAATACTGCTCCACACTCCCCTCCCTCGGCTCATTTGGTCCTCACAGCTCTATGAGATAGATGCCTGCATTATTGTCTCTCTTAGTGTCTCCTCTATTGCAAACATTAGAAATCATTTTACCATCTTAAAAGTTTGGCCAGTTTCATAAGTGTATACAACACATTGTGTGTATTCAACCCCTTTTACCCTGTCTTGTTTCCTCCCACTCCTGTTGACCCGCTTCTTCATGCCAGGTCTCCTGCCTACTTTTATGCTGTCCGCTTCTTTATTTTTGTTTGGTTTGTGAAGCTATTATGTTTTCAGAACTGCAATGGACAGATTGTATCCGGAAGTCGGTGATGCATAGCAGTCCGCCAGACCCTCCCTCCAGCTCTGACCATCTTTCCATCTCCTCTTCCACAATGTGCCCTCAGCGTTGGAGGGACTGATACAGTTGTCCTGTTTACAGTGGAGCACTCAATAGTCACTTATGAAGGTATTTGCCCTAATCACCTAGCTCTCAAGCCAGTAAAGGCATTTCTCATGGTCACAAGTGCCCCAATGCCTTCAGAGACTAGAAAAATCCCTGCTGGGTGCTGAATGTAGAACTCATTTTTAAGTCAGTAGGAACAGAGGCAAACAAAGTTCCCACAATTCCTTCTTCACCGAACATTTAGCCAACAACACCCAAGTTAATATAAAGCCAATCAGCCATTTCGTCTTAATCAACTCCGATTCACAAGCCACCTACTTGGACCATGGGCATTGAACTGCAGCTCACGTCCATTAGAAATTAGTTCATAAATAAAGCATATGCAAAATGGAACCGATTCATAGAAAACAAATCTCCCAAGGACAGGCTTTCATGCCTCATGCTTTTATAGCATTCTTTATAGACTATTTGAAGAGGGATAGGTATTACCTTTTTAAATTATGACCAGAATGTTTCATTTAGAATAACTTATGTTCACATCCAACATAATGTGCTATTCTAAAAAACAAAAACAAAACAAACAAAAAAACAAACAAACAAAAAAGCCTAGGATATATTGGGGCTTGCCACCAAGCGTGATGATCTCAGCTGAATTCCCAGGATCCACGTGGTAGAAGGAGAGAGGCAAGATCCCTTAGGTTGTCCTCAGACCGCCGTATGTATGACATGTCAAGCACTCCCAACTTACATTTCAACGCTCAAAATAAATAAACGCGTGTAGTAACATGTAGAAAATGTCAAGTATTGAAAGCAGGAGGGAGGGAAGAACAGGAGGATACAAATGATGGGATAACAACTGAGATGTAATCTGAATAAATTAATTAAATTTTAAAAAAAGAAAATATCAAGTATTGGAAGGGGTGTGGGAAACTGGAACCTCTGTACCGTGCTGATCAGTTTTTAAGGTAGTGAAATTTCTACGGAAAACAGTAGAGCAAACATTTTGCTCAAAAGGCAAAATGCGAATGAGATTACCCAACAATCCTACTCCCGTGTACATGACCAAAGGAAGCGAAAGCTGGACCTCAGAAAGACATTTTCATCCACAGGATTGCTGCTCACAACAGCTAAATTCTCTGAGCCAAAAGAATTCAAGTACGCAACAATACAGTGGTAAACCTTGATCATAGAGGAAACATTCACAAATGAAACCAGAAAGAGGAGAAAGGAAGATAGCTCTGATTACATAACACTTATCTGTATCCACATGAAAACAGAGGACAACAAAAATACCAAAAACCAATAGTAAAGGGACAACAATGAAATGTGAAAAGAAATTTGCGTCATTTAACCCAAATGGCTTTATAATTTTAGATATACCATCATGAACAACAAGAAATAACTAAAACCACAATGCAAAAAAGAACTGAATACCATTAGGCAACAATAAAGAAAGAAATGGCCACAGCCAGTAAACATGCGATCAGCTACAGCGGCCATTTCTTTATAATACAATGTTGTGCCAATATTTAAAATAACAAGGTAACTCTTTGTGACCAGTTTAGAACAATCACCCAGATAGAGTGGCAAATCGAGAGCAGTAGGGTAAACCAATGCACGGTCTGTTTCAGTTTGCACAGTAAAAGTACTGAGAATCAACCGCAGGTAAAATATTTATATCCCACCATCTCCCCAGGGCTCGGGAAAGAAAGATTGTAAAAAGCCTGAGGTGGAGAAGACAAAGTGGGTGTAGAGAGATGAGGGAAGGTCTGGGAGGAGCTTGGAGGTGTACCCAAAATGCACTATATTAAATTCTCAAATAATTAATAAAAGACATTTTCTTAAGATGTTGAAAATAAGTAACCATGAGTACTCAGCCATTGACAAGACATTTATGTTATATATACACACATCCAAGCCCAGGGAATACTGAAGAAAAGGATGTGAAAAAATTACAAGAGCTACAGGATACAAGGCGTGCAGTAAATGCTGTCCTCTGGATAGGCCATGATGCTGCCCACACATAAACTCACAGTAGCTGTGGCTACCTGTACATCAAGCTAGCTGAACATTCCAACACAGGTGGGCAAAGGGCTCCTGATACCTCACTCTTAGCTGAGAAGCTATTGAAGGCTGTTGAGGATGGGAGAGTCACTTCTCTTTGGGGAGGGCGGCTATTGCTAGGTTGTCCTTGTCCCAAGAGAGGACCCCACACCATGTGCATATAGGCATTGCTAGCTGGACTCAGTGGGTTATTTAAAAAATAATAATAACTGGGAGGAAAATGTACTGAGGGGACCCAAGAGAAGTTGGATGAGGGAGTAAATATAATCAAGATGCGTTTACATACATGTATAAAAAAATTTTAAAGAAAAAAACTACACATGTATTTTTGCATGCATGCACATGTATACATGCCTTTGATTGTGTCTACACAACCCGCTTATGGAAGCTACCCAAGAAAATGCTAACAGTTAGTTACACAAATATTTCTTCTTTTGACATCTTAACTTACATATATATGTCTACTCAAGGAATAATTGCATTTTGAACTTGTAAATCAAGGAATTGTGCATTGAATTCCTTTTCCTCTGGTTTTTGATTAATAAATAGAGCAGGAAGAATAATGACCCCCAAGGTATCCAGTATGCAGGAAAATGGACACCATTGTTAAATACGGTTGTTAATGAAATTTGAGGCAGTCTTTCTGGGGGGCAGTTGGCAAGATCAAGAAAGACCTAAAAGGAGTATCTTCTTGGCCTAATGTCCACCACCCAGACAGGATTCCAAGAATCTACTGTAAGGAAATAGCCAAGTATAAACCTAAAAACAATGTGCAGTCATTCCCTGCAGATTCGCCAGTACCTCGAGCATCTTTTAACCAGAATTTTATTCTGGAAATTATATCCTTCTGTACAATGGAACATTGAGCTGATGAGATGTGATGCGAATAGGAGCTTTGGGCTTAGAAAGCACCAAGACAGGAGTAGATGCTACCAAATAATTTGTGCAGAGAAATGACTTGGGTCTTTAACATTTGTACACACATGAAAACTTGGCAAGTGCACATGGCGAAGTGTCAAATGTTGCCTTCTAACAAACATCTTTGAAGGATAGAAAAGTGGAAGTTACTTCCCCTCGTTTTTTACGTTCTTCTTATTAAACAAGTAGAGCGCAATCTGAGGCGAGTGCAACCAGAATCCAGATTGCCAGGACCCAAACGCTCCACTGCTCCTTGCTACAGTGAGATGTGTTACACAGCTTCCCCCTGGCTCTGCCACTGTCCCTCTTTCCTACCCATAAGAAAGGGACAGTGACTGTTACTATCCAGACTCTTAGAGTAAGCCCAGTGACCTGACAGGGCACAGCCCTTAGCACAGGTTCTAGAATATGGGAGCATTGCTGCTGTTTCTCTTAGAATTTGAGGGGAAATATTTTAAGAGTTATAGCTTATTATTAGTGCATAATCTCAACTTTTACCTTATCACATGTTACTGAGGGGGAAATTTGCATAGGAATAATGGCTTAGTGGTTACAAGTTCTTGCTGCTCTTGCAGAGGACCTGAGTTTGGCTCCCAGCACCCACAAAAGTGACTCACAATACTTGTGACTCCAGTTCCAACAGAGCCAGTGCTCTCTTCTGTCTGGCATCAGAAGGGAATCACACACATGTGTCAGGCAAAAACAGAGGGGGAGGGAGAGAGAGAGAGATTGAGAGAGAAAGAGAGAGACAGAGAGAGAGAGAGAGAGAGAGAGAGAGAGAGAGAGAGAAAGCTATATCATTTTTAAAAATTTTTTTATAGGCAAATATATAAGATTTAGGAGGCAATGATTGAAAAAAAAGTAGCAGACAGAGACCATTAAAGAAAGCCCAACTGGTCAAAATGTAGAAAGGGAAAATAAGGTGCCTACCCCGAATTGATACATCTACAACAACCCATACCCTAAGGTTCAGGGAACAGCACACGGGGAGGCGGGGCGCAGGGGTGGGGTAGAAGGGAGAACTGGGACTGTAAAAGTCAAAGGACCGGGAAGGACATTTGCTGCCAGATTTCATTGTCTGTGTATGACAAGGAAGCTGCACCATGTAATAATCTGGTTGCCTGACGACAAAAGGACTCTCACAAGGCAGAGCTACAGACATATTAATGACTGCTGAGAGAGGGAGACGCAGGCTTCCTAAGTATGAAGCCCCTAATCGGGGGCTAAAACAAAGTGATGAACCCTAAAAGTGCACATACAAATAACACTAAACAGACCTAGCAAGTTGCTATTATATATTCGTTTATTTAATGCACACGTCCATATAGGTAACGATAACAATTGTTTAAAGAGACCATGAATTTGAGAGGGGAGAAATCATAAGACAGTGTAGAAGGAGGAGGGGAGATGACGTGAAGGCACTACATACTTATAAAAATCATTTAAGGAAAAATGTGTAGAATTAGTAGATTCTTATAATGCAATAGGCTACAATTTCATTTAATTTTCTGTTGTCGATGGCTTAACGTAAAATCAAGAAAGCAAACAAAAGCCCAGAAAACCCTGATACAGGACCTCCCCACGGAAAAGAGACTTTGAATCTTACCTTCCAGGAGGGAGACATGTCTGTTTGGACATCTGATTTCAAATTCAAAAATTAAGGCACATTCTTCCACTAAATTGGAGGGGAAACGGGCACTACCCAAAAACAAACACAAAAACAAAAAAAATCTAGAGCTAGCAATTCCATGCTTGACAAGAACAAAACTTTTACCAAGCTGTGGGAGACTGGTGATCAAGCCCATCCCACTTAAATGAGAGATCTGTTGCTAGGATTCCAATGCCTCAAAAATCTGCAGGACAACAGGCAACTGATGAGACGGGCTTGGCAAGAGAGAATCACAGACCCGGAGGACCACAACAATGCATTATGCTAAGAAACCTGGTCCAGAACCGTGAAAAATAACCTGTTGGTGTTAGATTGCTCCTATTAGCCAAAATCTATCCCCAAATAACAGAGTCATGGAGACAAAATCTTGTTCTAATAAAAAACCAGAAAAAATTTTTAAAAAGAAAAAAAGAAAAGAAAAACCAGCCAAAAGGAATATACTCTGTTCATAGTTGGCTATAAAATATTTTATTTAAAATTTTTTGTTAAATCATCTAGTTACACATTAGGTCCCTGATTCTCTTTTGCTTGGTATGTATTTTTTTTAATTGTTTGTAGTTTGTCTTTGCCTATATATAGGGAAAAGCGGGGTGCCCAAAATGTGGTAAGTGACCTTTAACCTTCCCACTGGGTGGGAGCTGTGCTCTTCCCATGCAAGGCAGAGGTCAAGAGGTGGGTCCCCATCCAGAGTTGCTGGAGTCTTGTCAAGGAAGAAAAGGCCAGCTCCTTTGAAAGCTATCATAATTTAGTCTTGGTGGGACAGCTGAGGTAGCAGAGGGGCAGAGCAGCTCAGGGAAATGTCTTGCTGTGACCCTCAGTTCATACCTGCTACCTGGCCTGGGCACACGGCAAATATGACAGAACTTGCTATTGGTTTGCACCCATTCCTTTCTCTGCACCTCTCTCGTATTAAGGACTCACAAGCCAGTGGCTGTCCAAGGACACCCAGGGAGAAGCTTCATTGTTTAGACACCATTTTATCTTTCTTCAAGTAACCCTATAATACCAAAATAGCCTTTCGGTCTTGTGGCAAATTAAAAACTTCACAGCTGAAGTTGGTGGTATTCCTCGGTGACAGAACACTTGTCTGGCGTACATACATTGTTTACTAGGTTCAATGCCCAATGCTGGGGGGACATCAAGGCTCCCATTTCTATACTGACGTGAGCTGAGATATCACAAGCAAACAATCTGCTTCAGGAGCTTCATACAGCGCTGGGAATGGATTGAACTCTTTCATTGTTTTAAAGGGGGGAGGGTATAGTCCAATTATCCCAAGTGAGTATCTAACCAACGGAAGTCATGAGAGACAATAACTGAGTGAGGAAGGGGACATCAGATGAAGGACAGGAGACTCAGGGGCCCTCCCTTAAGAGAGAGAGAGCGATCTGAACTTGACCTGAAGACCCAGAGAGTCTAGCAGGAAAAAAGAGGAGTCCTAGTACTTAAAACACAGAATTCATCATATCATCGTCCGTTTATCTGTTTTCTTGTTTTTCTTTTCAATGCTGAGGATAGATTCCAATGCCTTGCCCCAGCTGGGTAATTGCTTTGCCACTGAGCTACCTGCCTGGTTCTCAGTTCATTTCTCCCCTTAATAAACTGAGTTTATGGTGCCCAAGTCCCATTCTACCACTTCCTGTGAGTAATATCTTTACAACTGTGACATGGGGACAATATCTATCTATTAAGAATGTTGAGAGAACTAACTCTAATATGTGAGAGGTGTTTCACATGTAAATGTGCCTACCATGTAGAAGGTAGTGATAAAGACAATAACAACAGAGGCCGCATGCATATGTAGTCACAAGTGATGGAGACTGTACATGTCCATCCCCCATGAAAGTAACAACCAGTTAAGCAGAGAGAAGACAGTGTCATGGCACTGGGCACAGTGTGCTGCTGCCTTATAACATGGAGCGTGAGGTTCTACTGCCTAAAGTCAAATCCTGGCTTCCCTACTCACTAGCTGGTTGGAGTTGGACACGTTGTTTAGCCCTTGGTACCACAGTTTGCTCAACTCTGAAGTGAGCTGTAAATAGGACCTATGCCATTGGGGTGATTAAAATAACAAATGGAAGGGAAGCCTACAAGGAAAGGATAGAAAATCTACCAGGAAAAGATAGGAAGCCTACCAGGAAACAATAGGAAGCCTACCAGGAAACGATAGGAAGCCTACCAGGAAATGATAGGAAGCCTACCAGGAAATGATAGGAAGCCTACCAGGAAACAATAGGAAGCCTACCAGGAAACAATAGGAAGCCTACCAGGAAACAATAGGAAGCTTACCAGGAAACGATAGGAAGCCTACCAGGAAATGATAGGAAGCCTACCAGGAAACGATAGGAAGCCTACCAGGAAATGATAGGAAGCCTACCAGGAAACGATAGGAAGCCTACCAGGAAAAGATAGGAAGCCTACCAGGAAACGATAGGAAGCCTACCAGGAAATGATAGGAAGCCTACCAGGAAACGATAGGAAGCCTACCAGGAAACGATAGCACATGACTAGTGCAGCATAACAGATCTCACCTAATGTTACTTGGGATTTTCACAGGTCCAGAAAATGAAAATTCCAGGATGAAGGAAGCAAACAATAGGAGCAACGGTGGGAGGGGAGTGGGACAAGGTGTGTGACCAGGCAACCTAAGAGAGGTGTCTGGGAAAGTTGGACTCCCAAAGCCAAACTCTTTAGTTCACCTCGAGTTCAGAAGATAACAGTCCTCTCAATGTGATACCATGGTTGGTACTACCCTTCTTATGTCATAATGGCAGCAGCCACAGGTACTAAACAGCTGGGCACAACCTTCTGCTCTGAAGTACCGCTCTGGGAGCCTCTGTGAGAACCCTGAAGCCTTTCTGCTGTTGGAGTTAATTCTTGGCTAATACACTGTACCCAAAGGTTTTCCATTTTTATGATTTACTTTTATTTCACTTTGTACATGGACATGATTGCAGCTCCCTGTGCAGGCCAGAAGCATCCAAATTTACAGCAACTTGGCCTAACATGGCTGCTGAGAACTGAACCCAGAATGCTCTCTTAACCACTGACCTGTCCCTTCAGACCCAGACTGATAAACCCAGTACTAAAATAAATTATCATAGAAACAATAAGCATAAAAGTTTGAAGTAGATACATCTCATACAAACACACAACACACATACACTCCATGCAAGGGAACTCTGTTTGCCAAAATGCAAATCCTGAAAGAAAAACTTCATTTCTGTCTTTAATCACATACATAGTGTTTCCTACTCATAAATAGAATAACTCTTAATTAGCAAATAAATCAAAGTCTATAGTTCTCTGGAAATACACGGGGGAGGTTACAAAATCACTTTCCATTTTTCTGACAAAGTGGATGGAAGGCAGTACGTGACAACAAGCTGTCACTTACTTTTTTTATTTCAGTTAAATGACTCATACATTTTTTTTGCAATGTAAATTAACTGCCTGATGAGACCGATACCCCATGAACTCAGTTGACTATTTATAGTGGTAATTTTGTAGTTGAAATCAAACCCTTATCCTAGAAAAAGAAAGGAGCCTGACTTGCTGAAACTCTATTATAAAAAGGCAACAAAGGTGACTTGAAGAAACTTACCTTTGCTGGGTTTATTTCTCAGGAATAAAGAATTACAGGAAGACTTGCAGAGTAAACCAGGCAGTTAATGAAGGTGAGGTGAGGGATAGACTAACAGGGGTGATTCCAGCACTTTCTGACTTAACACAGTTCCACGCACTTAGTCTATCCTTACCCTCCTGCTTTACAGAGCTTCCATTTCAGGATGGCTAGTGATTTCCCTTTGTGACTGAGAGCATAATTGTGTTCCACACACTATCCCAAGATGGGAGTGTGTAGATTAACCTCTCGCTTGTATTTACATAACACAAGTGAAAATGCAAATATCTTATTTTGCTTCCCCAACAAAAGGAATGGATGACTCAAATCTCACCGTGGTCACATGGCTGTTATTCCACGGGGCTGGGCTCATCTCTGATGCATCAGTCATCATGGGTAAGCTATGGCTGAGGCACTAGGCTAGTGCAATCTTTCTGAGGATTTAGAGGCGGTGTCATGTGCAAGTCAGGAATTGCCCTGGCAGAAAGCAGCAGGGTACAGCACTTCGTCCTGTAACCTCCTTGCAACCATGTGGCCTCTAAACAGCTGCTCCATTGCCACTCTGCTCTGGCTGCCCAGCCAGCCAAATACAATCCATTCCAATTTTAATAACAGAAACAAAGCAAAGGAAATCTTTCCTATACCCACATTTCTGTGTGCTAATCAAGTTCTCTGGAGCAAAACACACAGAAGGGTGCCTCTCACCCTTGGGTGACAAGGGCAATTCCAGAGAAAAGAGACAAGTAAAATGTCTTCATTATGATGAATTTTATACAAAGACCCTCTAACTGCAGTTTGGCTAGACAGAGAAAATTGGACCTATTTAATTTAATGACCTATTAAAACTTGTGTGAAAGTGGCCTCAGAGATAAGAGGGGGAAAATTTGCAGGGAAAATTTCACCATGGAGACTACCAGGAACGTCTCCAGTGCTATGTTTGATCTGGCAACCTTAGCACATCATAGCATCAAGCCTTGGGTGCATAGTTCCTCATAGTGATACTAAGACATTCAGCAGAAGGCGTTGGTTCCTCATTATCCACTGGACTAAGCTCAAACGCAAACTGGAAGGAAGCCATTGCTAAAACCAAGACCGATCTGCTAGTGCTTTCTACATCAAAGCCAACATCAGATCTGAAGAGGAGATAAATGGCAGAAGGGGGCCAGTGGTGAAGTCACATGAGACAAGTGAGGGCAGAGGTTGGCATGGGCCATGGGCTAGCTGGATCTGGAATGTCTACTTTGAGAAAAAGTAGCGCTCTTGTGAGGTTAGGCCAACTGTGAGAGAGGATGGGCCAGAGCAGAGCAAGAATTCATACGACATGGGACCAAAGAGTGAGACGACAGGCAGACAGGGAGTTATCAAGAGTGGTGGGCAAGTGGAATTCAAGGTGAAAGGCAGGAAATCAGACAGAAGGCAGAAACAGCACAAGATGTTGGCTGGCATTGGGGGTCTAAGGACAGGGAAAAAGACCTGGGCCCAAAGACGGAGACCAAGAGGCCCGCATGGGTGCCTGGCCCTAGAAGGAAGACAATTCCTAGTAGGAACCTGATTCCTGGAGCCTCAGACACTTGGAATTGGCTTAACCCTAGAAAGCAGAGGCAAAGCCAGTACCAATAGGAACCAAGAAAAAATGGGCTACAAGGCCCCAGGCACAGTTCCAGGTGGAGACCACAGCTAGATGGATACAATGCCATCACAGGAGGAATGTCCCCTAGCTCTCTGCATTCCCTGACTAGAAACAGACCTCTTACCACCTCCAGCCTCACAACTACGAATTCTATAATCTGGGGTAAATTACTTAACCTCTCTCAGCCTCAGATTCCTGTCTGCAGATAGGCTCCTAGGACCCATTTCATAGGCTGGCTGGGAGACTTAAGTAAGATAGTATGTCCAGCACATGGTGACACACAACATGCATCACTTCCTGCCCTTCGCCCTCTACTCCTTTCAGCACATCTCTCCAGACTCTGCTCCTCTCAAACGTGTTTCTGATCCCACATCTCCCATCTAGTTCTTTCCACAGTGCCAAGGACACAGCAAGCCTGTCTGCTCAGTGGCAGACTGGTTTGACAACGAACAACGGCTTGGTTTGTGCAGGCTGTTATAACAAAGTACCACCAACCTGTCGGCTTATAAACGCAAATATATTTCTCACTGCTCTAGAGACTGGCTAGTAGCTCCAGACACAGTGTGTTTTCTGGCTCGTGGATGGGATCCGCTCGTTGGGCCTTCGCAGTCTAAAAAGTGTGACCCAGCTCTCTGGGGTCCCTACCAACAGGGCAGTAATCCTACTCACAAGGGCCTATACTGTCTCAGGCTATCACATCTCCACACCTCATCTTCCCTTGGGGGAGGGGGGAGAGAGGGGCCAGGATTTGCATATGTAAATTTGAGGAAGAAGGAAGACATTCCATCCTTTGTGAATGACCAGCAAAAGCATCCTCCAGCTGTGGTGGGATACAGGTCACACCTGAGTGCTCTGGTCCAGCTGATGGTTTCTCACTTCGCCCCACCTACTTTGGCCTCAGCCACTCTGGGACATGTCTTGTGTTTTAGTCCTGGTTTGCTGGTTTAAGTTCGTTATGGATTGGCAGAAGGTGAGAGGACAATGCGCCTTTACTATCTTTCTCTACGGAGTTTTTAGGAGGATAAGACTCCCCAGGGTACCTGTCTCAATTTCTCTGCTAGCGAGTTGAGAGAACCATACAAAGAATGCACATCAAAACTGGAGGGGGCATCTTTGTGTTCCCTGTGATAGTGTTTGATGACTACATACATCTATCAAAACACCAAGTTACATATTTTATGTTTGTACAGTTTATTGATGTCATTAGATCTTAATAAAGCTATTAAAAGTGTAAATGCCGAAGGCCATTGAACAGTTCAGATATCAAAAATGATTTCTAAAAAAAAAAGTATTCAAAGTTTTGAATCAAGGCAGAACCTCAAACAACTCAGGGTTTTCTACTTATGAAAACTTTTATGCTGAATAAATTTAAGGTTTTTTTTTAATTTTTCAGCGAACTTTTTCTTTATAAGAGTGAACTTTCTTTCTTGTATCAGTTAATAGCAAAAATACCAGTGCAAGTTATCATCTTCTATGAGCTTTCAGTGATCTGTGTACTTTAAGGTGCTGAACCATTTAATTTTAATATAAACCTATGTGGTAGGTAGAACATCAACCCCAACTAAAGAGAACACTGTGCTGACTTGATTTTTGTTTGTTGTTGTTTTGTTTTGTCTTGTCATTGTTATCAAACACCTGAGAGAAAGAATTTAAAGGACATAAGTCTTATTTTGGCTCAAGATTCCGGAGTCCTCTTCCAATGGTTACTTGGCCCTATGAATTTTAGGCCTGTGGCAAGGCAAGAATCATCATAGCAGGTGGGTGTGAAAGATGCTCACCACACAGCAACCAGGAAACAAAGACATAGCTAGAAGGGACCGGGGCAAAGAAACACCCTTGAAAGACACTAATGACATACTTGTTAGGAATTGGGCACCTCTTTGGCCAGCTGTGGGGCACTTGGCAACAACAGGACATCAGGCATTCTCACAGCCGGACCCAGAAACTCAGTGAGTCATCACCAGCTGCCACGACACAACACATTTCTGACAGTCCGGTGTAAGCCACATATGCTCTCCCTGCGTATTCCCTTGGTCACCTTATAAGAGGACGTGTTGCTTTGCTCCCTCTCCTACTCTTTTCCCCACCTCACCCAGAGATAGTGTCTGTAATGCCCCTTGAATAAAGAACCTGCCAAGTGGCGTGACTTTGTGGATCCTTCGCATACCACCACTGCTAAACCCAACAGCACTTCTTCTAAAAGGCCCACCTTCTTCAATATCTCCCAATAATCTATAAGGATTGTGAATCCATCATGGATTAAGTCATCATTTAGAACAAAGTCCTAATCCAGATCCAATCTCTTTGGGAAACATCCTCACAGATAATCCCAAATCTTCTAGATTATTTTTTCTCAACTCAATCATTTTGACAACCAAAATGAAGCACCAGAGACTCTTACAGCAAAAGTCACACTCAAAATAAGATCGAGATGTGTACGAAGTGAATGGGTCTAAATCTGGAAGCCAAACTTTTAGTAAGAAGCTATGTTGCCCCCACTCAAGGGAGAGCATCCTGGTTCACCTGGGAAGGGGCTCTCCGCCCCTACTGGATACCCTCTCTGCAGGTTCTCTGCTTCCCCTGCCATGGCTGCTATCTTGGCCTCTTTTCCTCAGTCTGATTTGCTAACTTTTTCCCTGGCAAAAACTAATATATCACACACAAATTGCATTTAGGCCAGATGTGGTGGCATACAAAGCCACCCAGGATTTGGGAGGCAAAGGTAGAGGCAGCCATATCTCTGTGAGTTCAAGGCTAGCCTGGTATACATAGTAAACTCCAGGCCAGCCAAGATTACATACTCAGACCCTCTTCGAAAACAAACAAATAAAAGAAATTGGTTTTTTTTTTAAATTCTGTGAGCCATTGCTTGCAGGTTAAGATAGCAGATCAGAAACTCAGTCTACTTGATGCCAGTAAATAGAACCAGCTAACAAAGAAGAGACCACCATTCCAAAGAGGAAGAGTGGAAGTGCATCTGAAATCACAGAAGGGTGATAATACAGCTGTGCAGTGTGGACAAAAAGACAAAGAAGCAAGCAAAAAGGAGCAGAAAGAGCTCAGCTGGAGTGTTGGCTACCCATGGCAGGGGAGGGGACACAGAAGAAGCCTCATCTGTGAAGTAAGGCAGACAGCCTGGCAAAAAATGACTGGTACTCTGACTCACTTCGCAGACCTTCAGTTTTCATGAGCTTCAAATCCAGTAGGAAGTTTTGGTGAGGCAGTGATACACGTGATAATAACAGATTTTTTTAAAGTATTCTCAAATAAATAACTTAATGAGGCAAACCATGTACCTCAAGTTCTTAGAAAAAGAAACACAAGCCAAAACTAAAACCAGTTGACAGGAATAAAAAGACAACAGTAGCTAGGAAACGAAAATAACCTAAATGTCCATCAACTGATAAATGGGTAAAATGTGATTCATTTACACTATGGGACAAAGTAAAGAAACATGACGTCATGAACTTTGAAGGCGAATAGGCAGAACTAGAAAAGATCATATTGAATGAGATAGCCCAGATGCAGAAAGACAAAGGGCACATAGCGTCTTTCATCGGAGACTCCTTGCTGCAAATATTCAGATATTAGTATACATCCTGGAGAAACTGCAGAAACCAAGAAATCAAGATGAAACCATTGCATGGTTGTAAGGATGGGGAAGAATAAAGGATGTTCGAAAAGGTATAATGTATCATAATACTAACTATCTACTTAAAACACATCTATAAAATCTATAGTACATGTAAGTCTGTATATATGGGCTGACAATGCTCTCTCTCAAAGCCAAAATTTACCTAATAAGAACCTCAACATCAGCCCTGAGAATTCTTCCTTTGAGCTGTTGGTCAAGGTTACCCAAGAGACTCCCAAAACATCATAGACCATTGCTATCATCCTTGGTTTCCCCCACAACACCAAAAATGGAAGGGAAATTCCTATTGATGAAGACACCGTACAGTTCAGACACTGGGTCCAGAAGTGCCTGAGCTGGAACTAACCTAAATGCCTCCTCCCTAAAGACTAGCTTTCATGATATCAGAAGGCACCACGCAAGCTTCCAAAAGAAGGAAGCAACCAATAGCCTTACATAGAAATAATACCTATCCACATCAATGACCAGCATGGCACAATAATCCAATAATAATAATAATAATAATAATAATGATGATGATGATGATGATGATGATGATGATGATGATGATGATCCACATCAATGACCAGCATGGCACAATAATCCAATAATAATAATAATAATAATAATAATGATGATGATGATGATGACGACGACGACGACGACGACGACGACGACGATGATGATGCAGTAGTGGCGTGTATACCTTGGCAGTAAACAACAGCTCTCTAGTTGGACTTAAAACCTGCTCAACAAGAAGGAAACCATGTCTAATACTGGGAATATGACAGACTACCCAGGGCTAATGAGGTCATGGGTCTTGTAGGAGAGCCTACAACTACCACTTTTTAAAAGTGCTATTGAATTGCTAATGGTTCTCTAGAGGGACAGACTTGATAGAATGAATAAATGTGGGGTTGGGGAGGAGTGTATCATGTTCAGCATATGCTAGAATCCCAAAGTAGGCTCTGATGCCAGTGAAGGAAAGAACTTGCCTATAAGGATAAGCTTCCTTCTTCCATGTTCTTTATAGGTTGCCATCAGAAGGTGTGGCCCAGATTCAGAGGTGGATCTTTCTACCTCAAATGATTTAATTAAGAAAAACACCATCATAGGGGTATCCAGTTGCTTGGGTTTTATTTCATTCCAGATGTCGTCAAGTTGACAACCAAGAATAGTTGACACAAAGACCATTTCTAACTACATTCTAAATATTTGTTGGTGCTGAAGAGATGGCTCAGTGGTTAAGAACCCTGGCTACTCTTCCAGAGATCCTCAGTTCAGTTCCCAGGAACCACGTGGTGGCTCACAATCATCTACAAGGGAATCCAATGCCCTCTTCTGACAGGCAGACAGACAGAGGACAGACAATACTTATCTACATAAAATACATACATAAATAAAAAAATATTTGTTATTCATATACATACAGGTAAGTGTAGTCCACACCTCTTACCAAGGAAACATCTCTTTGCAACAGATGGAGACCATTATAGAAAAACCACAACCAATCAAAATGCAGAGATATGCTGCCCAGAACCAGGGGCTACATATACAAGACCACTGCAGCACCTAAGGCTCAGGGGACATTACAGAAGAAGGGACAGGAAGATCATAAGACCCAAAACATCAGGGAGTGTACTGTGAGATTGTCTCCCAGAAATGCTTCCGGTTTCACCTTTGATTTCGTGACTTCCTTTCTTTTCCATCTACCAAAGTCCACTTCTCCAAGAGTCTCAGCTGGTTTTCTGTTTCTTTGTTTGTTTATATGTTTGGGGTGTTGTTTTAGTTTGGTTTGGGGTTTTCTGTTCTTGTCTTGTCATTTGTTTTTGCTTGGCTTTGTATTTGTTTTTATAACTTCATCCTTATGTGACTCAGCTTATGGCCTCTAGTTAGTCACAGTATCTATCAACTTACATATCATCTGTATTAAATACTTGGTATTTCGCTTTTTACAACTTATCTGTTCTATGAGAATGTTCTCTTTAAGGGACAAGATTCAGAATATAGATCTTTCTTTGAGCTCTGCAGAATTCCTTTTCTGTAGCAAAACAAACAAACCAGCTCATGTTTACAAACAGGACTTGGTACTGTTGGATAAGGATTCGCATGTTTCCAAGCCAAGTGTGAGTATAGACCAAGACCTTAGAGATTTATATGGAGTTTTCCTTATTAATTAGAAGCACGGAAAACAACAGTCTTGGGATCTTTACAACTCCCCAAAATCAGAGATCTTACCCACTAAAGTCTCTAGTTCCAAATCTAAGCATTCAGCTTTAAACAAACAAAACCAAACAAAGAGACTAAAGCTTCTTTTAAGTAGATTTCTGTTCTTGGAGTTTTACAATACTAGTGGGACACAATTAACTTACTACCCCTACAGAAATTCAGAACCCTCCAACTGTGGCTCAGCAAACACAAAAGCTAAGCTTCATCAACAAGACAACCTAAGAGTAGACCAAGCTGCCCTGGAGGAGAGAGATGGATTTAATGGGTTGTCATGGAAAAGTCTGCAAATCCTTAATCAGAGACCAAGAGATGGGAGAGCTTTTACAAGTCTATAGTAAAAAACCTTTCATGGGATCACACACAAAATAAAGAGTTTTGAATACTCCAAATTTGAAATATGATGCAAAATGCACAGATTGGCAGCAAGTGTGTTCCCTAATTTTCGTTTGTGGACAATTTGAGATAAAATACTAGACATTCAGAAACTTAGCTCTTCAGATAACCAAGTAGTAGCATGTTTATTTCCTAGGCTTTCTGAGATTCCTAGGAGATGAATTATGAAAGCAAAGCTACTGATGTGCAGCACACATTCAGCTGTGATAACCACAGACATCATTCTGAAAATGAGGCTATGCACTGTCCCCTTGTAGCTCCTCAGCAATCTCGAACCATCCATGACCCATCTGCACACAGCCGTTTCCTTTCTAAATAGATCTCACTTGTGTTATTTTGGTCTTGGTAGCCTGCCAAGTCTGACCAAGGCCCTGAGTGATGGTCTTCTTATACACTCCCAACCCCTCCATGGAACCCTGCACTCCAGCCTTCATGAATCACCGTCAAGTGGGTAAATAGGCCAAATCCTGTCCTGTTACCTGAACACATTTCTTGTTGCCTCCTCCTTCAACACTTACCTCTAGTCTATTGCGCTGGACTTCTGGGTAACTATCTGTCCCTCCTTTAGGCCAGGCATGGTGGCACATGCCTTAAATCCCAGCACTGGGGAGGCAGAGGCAGGAGGATTGCTGTGAGTTCAAGACCAGCCTGGTCTATGAGTCTAGGACAGCCAAGGCTACATAGAGAGACCTTGTCTCGAAAACAAAAAAACAAAAAAACAACAACAAAAAAAAGGTCTACCTCAAGCATCCTCTGCCCCTGGAAAAGGTTCAAAAGCAGAGCTACGCTCTTGTTACTTTATTTCAAAGCACAAATGCGGTGCTTGCTTCAGTCTTACACATTGTTTATTAGTGTTTCTCATTGTAACATGATCCCATTTAAATAGGGTGTACTGGTATGTACCTGTGTGGCGGTGTGTGTGTGTGTGTGTGTGTGTGTGTGTGTGTGTGTGTGTGTGTGTGATCTTCATATTGCCATCACCCAACACAATGTATGACACTTGGATATGGTTCAAGTAAGTATTTTTTAAAAGGAACATAAAACTCAAAAGAAATTTTTTTTTTAAAAAAAAACTATGTATCACTGAAAACATGTGGGTCCTTATTAATCTATGTCAGATAACCTAAAAATAAAATCAATGATTTTTCCAAGATGGCAACACCAACCACACACTGAATCTGATCTACAGGAAGGATACTAAGGGCCCTACTGGGAGTCACAAACCGCAAGACCTGGAGAACACTAGGTGAGAGGGGTCCACACAGTGCAGACCACAGGCAAATCTGGCCTCTAGTCATCCAACGACCGGACCAGAGCCTGCCTGCTAACCACGAACTGCAGCCATACTCTGTCGCACAAACTCGGTATATGAGACTGAACTCAGGGTAGTGAAGTACCAGAGCTCCTGGCCTGGAGAAATCCCAGGGAAATAAATGGATTGGTCCTCAGACCCCCATCCACACACCCACCCCACGCCAGTCCACAGAAAGTCTCAGGTGCCACACAGGGGCCCAGGTGACTGTGGACACCTTATCCAGCCACAGCTGCACACGCTCTCAACAGGACCAGGCAGGAACCTAGCTACTGGCCCCAGCAGCCTGGAGCTGCTGGCCCCTGGGAAAACACAGGAAAATGGGTGGTTCTGTCCTCAGACCGATCGGCAAGTCCTGAGAAAGCCCATGGGGCGGACGACCACACAGGCACAAAGCCAAAGCCCAGTGCCAATTGTGTTTGCCTCCCCTGTGCTGTCTCCCTCCCTAACGGGTCTGTGGGCCCACAGGGGGGTCGAAGAAGGTGGATCAGTGTCCACCAGTCCACGGAGGCACCCAGGCCTATACAGGGGCCCAGGCAGCTGTGGACACACCCTCCAGCCACAGCTCTAACGCTGTGCACTCTGGTTGACTGATCTAAGAACACGGAGGAAGGGTGCACACTTCCCAGCATCTGAACTGGTTCTCGCCAGTGATAATTGGGAGCTTGGTGTCTGAGACTGAACTGTGGGCAGGGTAACTCCAGCCTGGAGCTGCTGGTCCAGGAAAACGGGTGGTCCTGACCTCAGACCTACCTGCAAGTCCTGAGAAAGCCTCGGGGGTGGGCAAACACATGGGCACAAAACCAAAGCACAGCACCAAACATGCTTGCCTCACCTGTACTCTCTGTCTCCCTCTCTGACCGATCTGTGGGCCCACTGGCCCAGGGGGAATGGAGAGCTTGGATTGGGGTCCCCAATATCAGAGACAGCAAGATGACTAGACGCCAGTGTAAATACAAAAAACAAAAACAATATGACACCTCCAGATCCCAACTATCCCAAAAAAATCAACCCGGAGAACTCAAACACAATTGAAACACAAGAAAATGACCTCAAATACATAGTTATGAAGATGATAATGGAGGAAACAAATAAAATCTGTAAACAAATGTGAGGAAACATAAAATCTGTAAACAAATGCAGGAAGATGCAGCCAAACAGATTGAAGACATTAAAGAGGCCTATAGAGAGGCGCTGGAAGAAATTCAGGAAGAGACAATCAGATGAAGGAAATCAATAAAACAGTTCACGATCTGAAGGCCCATAGAAAGACCCTGGAAGAAATTCAGGAAAATACAAACAATCAGATGAAGGAAATCAATAAAACTGTTCAAGGTCTGAAGATGAAAATGGAAACATTGATAAAAGCACTGACAGAAGAAAGCCAGGAACAAGAGAACTCAGAGAAGCAAGCAAGTAATGCAGACTTAAGCTTCTCTAAAGGAACTTAGAAGAAAAAGTGGGGAAGAGCCTAGAACTCATTGGCATAGGAGACAACTTCGTGAACAGAACACCAACAGCCCAGGCTCTAAGGTCAACAATTAATAAACGGGGCCTCATGAGGCTGAGAAGCTTCTGTAAGGTAGAAGACACTGTCAACAGAAAAAAGCAACAGCCTACAGACTGGGAAAAGATCTTCACCAACCCTACATCTGACAAAGGTCTAATATCCAAATATATATAAAGAGCTCAAGAAATTAAATTCCATCAAACCAAATAACCCAATTAAGAAATGAGGCTCTGAATTAAACAGATAATTCTCAACAGAGGAACATTGAATAGCTGAGAAACACTTAAAGAAATGCTCAACATCTTTAGTCATCACAGAAATGAAAATCAAAATGACTCTGTGATTCCATCTTACACCCATCAGAACGGCTAAGATCAAAAACTCAAATGACAACACATGCTGGCAAGGACATGGAGAAAGGGGAACACTCCTTCATTGCTGGCAGGAGTGCAAATTAGTACAACCACTTTGGAAATCAATCTGGTACTTTCTCAGAAAACTAGGAATAGGGCTACCTCAAGACACAGCTATTCCACTCCTTGGAATATACCCAGAAGAAGCTCCAGCACACAACAAGGACATATGCTCAACCATGTTCATAGCAGCCTTATTCATAATAGCCAGAACCTGGAAACAACCTAAATGTCCCTCAGTCAAAGAATGGATAAAGAAACTGTGGTACATTTACACTGTGGAAAACTACTCAGCTATTAAAAACAAGGAGATCCTGAAATTTATGGGCAAATGGATGGAACTAGAAATGATCATCCTGAGTAAGTTAACCAAGACCCAGAAAGACTCATGGTATATACCCACTTATAATTGGACACTAGCTCAAAAGGGATGTCCCATGAAAGTCTTCACTTACCAGGAGATCAAGATAGAGATGGGGATTTCTTATTGGGACTCTAGGTAAGAGAAAATTGAAAGAATGGGGAAACAGAAGGACCCAGAGGGTCCTAGAAACCCACAAGAAGAACATCATGATGGACAGATCTGGACCCAGGAGGGTCTGCTCAAACTACTGAGCCAACCAAGAACAACACATGCAGTAAACATTGAACCCCTATTCAGGTCTAGCCAACAGACACCACATTCTCCACAGTTGTGTGGAGAGTGGAGACTGAGTCTGGAATGAACTCTGGTTCCCCATATTTGACTACTTCCCCTTGGTGGAGAGGCCTGGTATCACTCAGAGAAAGGATAATCAGGCTACCAGGATGAGACTTGATAGGCTGTGACCATATCATGGAGGAGGAGGCCCCCTTCTGTCACAGACCTAGGGGAGGGGAACAGGGTGAGAGAGGGAGGGAGGGAGGAATGGGAGGATATAAGTGAGGGAGATTAACAATTGAGATGTAATCTAAATAAACTAATTAAAAAAGAAAAAATAAAATCAATATCCTTTTCCAAAATGCTGTCATGTTCAAGAATTCTTTTTCCCCCCAATGATATCTTCTCACATAACACTTTCCCACATCTTTCCCAAAGAATAGTTAAAAGCTATTATACTAACTGCTTTAGAGTTTTCACGATTTAAAAAAAAAAAGAAAGAAAGTTTGGAAAAGTTAAAAAAATAATAATAATTTGGTTTCTGTTTCTCTTCCAGTCCCAGGCGCTGTGGGGAGCGTGCAGGCATGGCCAAGTCCAAGAACCACACCACACACAACCAGTCCCGCAAATGGCACAGAAATGACACCAAGAAACCCCGGTCACAAAGATACGAATCTCTTAAGGGGGTTGACCCCAAGTTCCTGAGGAACATGTGCTTTGCCAAGAAGCACAACAAGAAAGGCCTGAGAAGATGGAGGCAAACAACGCAAAGGCAGTGAGTGCCCATGCAGAGGCCATTAAGGCCCTTGTAAAGCCTAAGGCTGTTAAGCCCAAAATGCCACAGGGCCCCAGCTGCAAACTCAGCCGGCTCGCTTTCATCACTCATCCCAAGCTTAGGAAGAAGATTCGAAGCTACATGAGCAAGGTTAGTAGGCTGTACCAACCACAGCCCAAGGTTCAAAGCAAGGCAAAAGCCGCAGCTGCCCCTGGCCCCTGTGAAGGCCCCATAGAAAATGCTTCTGCCTATGTGAAGACAGCTGGACTGGTGTAACACACCTACCTACACACTATTTACAGATGACCAGTGTCCTGTGCTGTTTTTACAAATGAACTTGAGGCAAGCTCAATAATAATAATAATAATAATAATAATGATAATAATAATAATAATAATTTGGTTTCCTTCTTACAAACCTCCCAGAAGCCTGATATGCTAATCAGCGTTGTAAATCTTTTAAGGAGAAGCATGGTGTTTCCAACACTTTTTTAAATCACAGGTTGGACACTTTAATATAAAATGTGAACAAAATTCATTTGCTAGATTTCAAGTTATGAAATCTGGAATTAGTGGTTTGTTTGTTTGTTTGTTTTTTAAGCCACATTTTAATTTCACTCTGGACTTAAACCTTGTTTTTTTTGTTTTGTTTTGTTTTGTTTTGTTTTGTTTTTTACAACCAAACTAAAAATTAGCACATGAGAACATCAATGCAACAAACTAGTCAGGTTCACAAACCCAAATCACAAGCATATGAAGTTAATCGCTGTGGTAAGGGCCATAGCCAGGAAGTAGCTAGAACCCTCACTTAAGTCTGGAGGAAATTTTGCTTTCAGAGGACCCAGAAGAAGTGTCTGAACACTTCCACTCCAAACAAAAGTCACTAGGACAGGAGCTTCTGTGAGTTCCTTTGGGAAATGCTATTTTGGGCTTAATAAAGATGCTTTGTATAAATGTGAGCACAAAAGCTACAATAAAGGGAGATGCCCAGAGGAGAGGGACAAGGAGCACCTGAGAATACTGGCATGGACTGTCAAAAGAAAACATCACAGTCAAATTAATAAAACAAAAGTCATACATCACTGTCTTTACAAGGGTCATATATGGGATTTGGGGGTGTTGGAAGCCTCATCTTTCAGTGGTAAGTAAGGAACACAAATGAGACCACATGGTTCTTCCTGGAGTTCGGGGTGGGGAGCAGCTGACAGGGTTACAACCCATAAGGTCAAGTCCAGCTCACAGGAATTCAGAAAGGGGTGTGTGTGTGTGTGTGTGTGTGTGTGTGTGTGTGTGTGTGTGTGTATCTGTGTGTCTGTGTGTGTGTGTGTGTGTCTGTGTGTGTTAGAGTGCACTGGGGCTCCCTTTTATGGCCTCTTAGTCCTGTTGATAAAATATTTTTTAAATGGATTCATAAAGAAACTTGAAAACATCCTTATTAGAATTTGAGATCAAAACAACAGGACAGGCAAGATGAACGTCCTGGCAGCTGTGAGGAGAAGGGGAGTGGAAAAGAAAAAAAAATCAAGCCTTTTAAGTTTAAGTATGGAGGACCAGATGCAGCTCGAGGGAGATAGAAAGGGAAGGTCTTCAGAGAAACAGCAAGAAAAAACCCCCATGTCAGGGGGAGCACACTCACAAGCTGTGGGCTGACGTCCAAGGAAGCCACAGAGAGGGAGGAAAGGAAAATACGTTTGTAGTTAGAACTCAGAAAAGCAACAGGCTTAAGAGCGAAGATCTGCAAGCGTTTTCAAAGATTTATACTGCTTCTCAAAGATAAATCTCTCAGCCTGCAGTGAGACCTAACTAGGGCAAGAACCAAGTGCACAAGTGCGTTTGCCAGGTCCATACAGGACCCCAAACTTCAGAGTGAATCTTCCTGAAACTCATTTTCCTTTCCTTAAAAAAAAAAAAAAAAAAGTCAACTCGAGCAGGTTGCACAGTATACATGCTATGAGGGAGGCAAACCCCTCAGAATCTTGCCAGGAAAATGCAGAGCAAGAATAAAGACATTAGCAACAAGGATTACCCAGCACCTATATACCAACCTAAAAGTAAGTAAATAAACGCCAACAGATTGCCAAAATCCGAACGTTTTGAAACCCTCTGCCCTTTCCTTTACCACCAGCCAGTGAGTTCTGACCTTGGATTCTCTCTGAACACTGTCTCTAATCAGGAAACTTGCAGACCTTCATTTCTAAACAACGCTGGCTCCCTACTTGAGCACTTGTCCCTTTCAACATTAGAGAGAAACATGTCAACATGGTGCCAAGCTAAACCCCTTCTATCTCAGTAGCACTGGGAGAACCTTGATGGACATTTCTGTGGCCCTTTGTTGTTCTTTCTCTGTTGGTGAATGAAAGGAGAGATGTTTAAGAACAAAGTTTTCCTAGAGTTCTTGGGGCTCTCTGCTTGCCAATCAAGGTTTCACGTGGAAGTGATTACACAGATGATACAAAAATACAATAAATCTGTCACTTACATTTATCCAAAATGTTACTCTTTAATTAATCTTTTATTTAAAAAAAAAAAAAAAAGCCAGGCATGGTGGCCCATGCCTGTAATCCCAGCACTCAGGAGGCAGAGGCAGGTGGATCTCTGTGAGTTCAAGGCCAGCCTGGTCTGCAAAGCCAGTCTAGGACAGTCAAGACTACACAGAGAAACCCTGTCTCAAAAAAAAGCAAAAACAGAAACAGAAAAACAGCTCATAACTTTTCCCACTCCTTCCTCTTTCTAGCCTTTTCCTCCAGACTGGGTTCCAAGCACACTTCCCTTCTTGATCCTCCCATCTCACCCAAACGCCCTGGCCTGGAGACTTTGCCCTCGTTCTTCCTTTGCCTGCAAATGTCTTCTGTCTCACTCTCCTTTGTGTCCCCCTTCACAGGGAAGATTACCTTGACCATCTTTCTGCCCCCTCCCTCCACACCACACCGGAAGAGGGACCAGGGCAACCTGCATGACACTGGCCTGGTTTCAGTCTCTCCTGCAGCACTGACCACCTTCTGCCATCTCCATCTGCCTGTTAAGGAGCATGTTGGTCCTCCCCCTGCACCCCACCACCACCACCTCCTGTAAGACCTGTGTCAGCACTGTTCACTGAAGGAGCTTAGCCACCAGAACACTTCTTTGGGGCAACAGGGGCTCCCATTTTGTACAAATAAGACTCTCAGTTGGCTCTTCTCTAGGACTGGAGAGGAACCAGACTTCGATGTATGGGGAGTGACAAAGGTAAGAATGAGGAACCCGCGGGAAGGAGGCGCTTTGCTTCTCTCCCCTTTCCGGCTGTTTCTCTGATCCTCAGCCTTGCAAAGAAAAGAAAAGCTGCAGTGAAAGAAGAGAGCAAAATAAGATGAAAAAGAAAAGAGGAAGCCCCATGAAGGGTACATATCTGACAAGAGGGAGAATAAAATTTTAACCTTCCAGCCTGGCCTTTCTCATCCCCTGCGCCCTCCTTTCTCCATTTGTGAAAATGAAACCAACTGGAATACACTCACCAGCCCAATAAAAACCGTATGATTTAAACAGACATTACTAACTGCCAGCAAGCAACCAGGACTTTCTGGGGCACCATAACCTGTGTCTCAGCCATATGCGTAGTAAAACCTCCTCATCACCTCTGTGTCCAGTCTATTGGCTGGGACAGAGGCAATCTTTCCCCCCAGCCCTTGCATAATTTTTCTCACTAATTGTGTTCATAGGAGGAAAAAAGCAGGAAATTTCATCCATGCTTTCAGAGCGAGAAGCTCAAGGCTTCAATCCTCTTCCAAAAAGAATCCATCATCAACTGATCCACAAAAGTCCCCAAGGGCTTCTCAAGTTTGTTTCTGAGCAAGTTGCTCAACCGTGAGGTGGCTTCTGATTAGAACAGAGCACACTAGCTCTCATTCTCTCTATCAATTGGCAATCTCACGTTCTGCCTACAGGTAGAATTTGCTGGAAAGAACTGGCTTCCTCAGAAACATTTATCATTACCTAATCACAGAAGAGAAGGAATGCTTCTTATGTAACCTCAACAACACACAATATATTTTCATCAAGTTTTATTTTCCCATTTCTTGTTGCAAAAAAAAAAAAAAAAAAAAAAAAAAATAGGCCTCGGGTTTGTTTTCCAAATGCAGTTTACAATGTTTTGTTATGTTTTATGACACTCACCCATCAGTTCACTTACTTATTCAAGTGCTCAGAGTGCTTTGAGATGCCATTCAATGGTTAAGAAGTGACTGTTAAGAAAGAAATGCTGCCATGATGTGTATACCCATTTTACTGCGTAGTTTTGTGTCAACTTGACACAAGCTAAAGTCATCTGAAAGGAGAGAACCTCAATTAAGAAAATGCCTCCCTAACATCGGGCTATGGGCAAGCCTGTAGAGTATTTTCTTAACTGGATGACTGGGAAAGGTCCAGTCCATTGTGGGTGGTGCCATGCCTGAGCTGGTGGTCCTGGGTTCTATAAGAAAGCAGGCTGAGCAAGCCGTGAGGAGCAAGCCAGTAAGCAGCATCCTTCCATGGCTTCTGCATCAGCTCCTGCCTCCAGGTTCCTGCCTTGTTTGAGTTCCTGTTCTAACAGACTTCAGAGATGAACAGTGAATTGTGAAAGCATGCCAAACAAACCCTTTCCTCCCCAAGCTGCTTTGGTCATGGTGTTTCATCACAGCAACAAGAACCCTGAGTACAACCCCCCAAAACATGGACCCCTCCCCAGTCTCAGCACCTGCTCTCCTTGAGAGTCACTGACATAGATAACAGTGGGATATCTTGGTGATTGTCCTGTCACTGTGACAAAAATACAAAGCAACTTAAGGGAGAGTAGGGTTGCTCTGGTTCATAAACCACGGATGGAGAGGTAAAGGCAACAGGGGCTTGGAACAGCTGGTCATATTACAGTCACAATAAGTCAAAGAAATATTTGCACTCCTATGTTCACCGAGGCATTTCCACAACAGTGAAAACATGGATTCAGTCTTTTCTTTAAAGTCCACCAATAAATGAATGGATAGAGGAATTTTTATCCGTACATCCAATAGAATACTATTCAGCCTTAAAGAAAGCAATTGTGCCGTTTGTAAAGATTAAGATGAACCTGGATGTCTAAGTGAAATACGGCAAATGTAGGCATATAAGCACAGTGTGACTCAAGTATGAAACCTAAAAGTGTTGACCTCATAGACACAGAGAATAAATAATCAGTGATCATCAGCAGGTGAGGAGGTGAGACGGTGATGAGGTGTAGAGGATACTGGTAAAGAATACAAATTTTCATTTAGGGAAAACAAGTTCAGGAGCCCGTGTCAAAGAATAATGACTGCAGTTAGTAACACTACTCTTGGACCAAGTTGATGGATCAGCAGTTAGAAGCACAAATTGTTCTTCTGGGGGATCTGAGTTCATATCCCAGTACATATATTGGGCAGCTCACCACCATCTGTAATTCCAGCTCCAGGGGATCTGATGCCCCTTTCAGGCCTCCATGGAAAGCTGTGCTCAAGTGCATATACCCACACAGAGACATAGTATCTCTCTCTCTCTCTCTCTCTCTCTCTCTCTCTCTCTCTCTCTCTCTCTCTCTCTCTCTCCCTCCCTCTCTCCCTCCCTCTTTCTCTCACACATACACACACACATACACACATATTCAGCAAAATTAAATAATACTATAATATATTTGCATAAAGTATTATGAAACACTGTCTTGTATTCTCATAACAAAACTGAAAGCTTTGTGAGACAATGCACATATTAACTAGCTGTGCTCATCGAAATTTTAAAATAAATTTAATAAATAAAACTAAACTACCATTTAAGAAAAACACAATTTTCATGTGATAAATACAAGATTTTCTTGTGATAAATCAGTAAGAAAAAACACAACTATATTGGAGAGAGTCAGGATGCACATAAGTAACCGACAGTTACAGAATCCAGAAGAACACAAGTGTGCAATGATAGACCAGCTTCATTAGTTTTAAAAAAAGAAAGAAATATAAGATACTTGCTAATAACACCTATTAGACTACCAAAAAATTAGAAAGTGAAAAAAAAATGCTAGGGTTTGGTTTTTTTTGGTTTGGTGAGGAAAATGCTAGTGGAAATGTGAAGAAAACGATGCTCTCAAACATTCCTAGTGGACTCACTATAATATTTTTAGAAAATAAAATGAAAAAAAAATAAAATTTAAAAATACACACACACTTTGAGCCAGCAGTCCTATATCTTGGAATTTACCATGAAACTAAAACTACCAATGTCTAAGAATAGGGTCTGAGGATATTTGCAGCGGCCATATAACTTTTAAAAGAGAAAGGAAAAATACGGGACGAAGCAAACTGCCTTCTAAACATTTGTCTTCATGGCCACAGATCCATGCTGCTCTCATCCTCACTTGGTGAAGTTTTCTTTGCAGTGGGCAGCCGACAGCATAGAGACTCATAACTGGCTGAAGTGCTGGAAATAAGTGACCATCAGTGCTCAACCCTCATGGGATAGGTTCGGGGGAGCTTGGGAAAAGCGGTGTATGTAAAAGCTGAAATGTGAGGAGGGTTGCTGTGAAATGTTGCCTTCAGGACATGGCTTAGCCACTGCACCCATAACTTCACAGCCTCTCTGGTCACCTGCACAAAACCTGCGCAAGATCTAGCCAGTCAACACCCCAGAGTGGGTGGAGGAGGGGCTTATGTGGGTGGAGGAGGGGCTTATGTGGGTGGAGGAGGAGCTTATGTGGGTGAAGGAGGGGTTTATGTGGGTGAAGGAGGGGCTTATGTGGGTGGAGGAGGGGCTTATGTGGGTTCAACAGTAGCTGAGGAGTGGTTCGCACCTGGTGGCTACTAGAGAATGGGGAGTTCTTTTTCTTGAGCGGTGCTGCCACTGATGGATCGCCTATGCTTCAGAGGCTAACTCCACAACCATGCTCATGTGGGCAGCCCTGACTGCACTCCATGCATTACACTGAAAACGAAGAGGCCGTGACGGTAGGAGAGGAAGCTGTTGAGGGGCTCCAGGGAAAAGTGTCAAAAGGACTTGAAAGTGGGAGTGATCAAGATGCATTGTATATATGTATTAAATTGCCAGAGAATAAATTTAAAATATAAGTGTAAAGGAAATAGGACAGAAACAAAGAAAAAAGACTGCAGCATAACAGAAAACATGCATGGTACAAGAACAAACAAAATGTAAATCAAATTCAAGTCTTTAATTAGTTACATATGTGTGGGTTTGTATGCGGGTTTGTGCACATAAGTGCAGTGCCTACGGAGGCCGGAAGAGGGTGTCGGATTCCCTGTAGCTAAAATTAGATGCGGTTGTGAGCAGATCCTGGTAGGAAGCAAAGCAGGTCCCCTGAAAGAGCAGTACATGTTTTTAACCTCTGAACTATCTCTCCAGACCCACTTGGAATTTTTTTCTTAATGAGTTTCTGCAGTATGATAATTTTCTAAAAGAAAGTGAGAAAAAACTAGCAATATCTTGTAGAATATTCTTTTAAAGTTTCCTTTTTTATATTGTATCTTTTTTTGTTTTGTTTTTTTTAATTTTTTATTATTAATTTATTCTTGTTACATCTCAATAGTTATCCCATCCCTTGTGTCCTCCCATTCTTCCCTCCCTCCCCTTTTCCCCTTATTCCCCTCCCCTATGACTGTTCCTGAGGGGGACTTCCTCCCCCTGTATATGCTCATAGGGTATCAAGTCTCTTCTCGGTAACCTGCTGTCCTTCCTCTGAGTGCCACCAGGTCTCCCCCTCTTTTTACATTTAAGGATTACTTCTAAGAAATAAAATAGAGTTGTAGATGGTCAAACTTGTGAAAATAATTAAGCAACTAAACAAATTCTACTATAAGGTAAGTTTAAAAAATACAACATAATCTCAATGTGCAAATTATGACCTTGTATCTGCATGTATTCATATCACAGATGTATGTTATATATCTATACGTTTTCTATGTCATATGTAAAAATTGAAATTATGTTGCGTCTTGGATTTTCATTAACTTATTACCACATTGTCTAAACATGAGAGCGTTGTTATGCTATTCAGTATTCACATATAAATATATACATACATACATACATACATACATACATACATACATACATACATTATGAAGAGAGAACTAAAATAGAATATACTGAGGTGTTAGTGATTATCTGTGGCTGAGGAGATCATAGGCAAGTTCTATTCTTTTTTAAACTGGCTCCACATCATAGACAACCTACAGTATCAAAACACAATGATCACTTCTAAACAAAAGCCTGAGGAAGGCAATGATAACTGGTCAGAGGCACCACCTTCCTGCTATGCTCCTTCAACCTGAGAGAATGCCACTGGGCCTCTGGGTCCCCTGTGCTGTGTCTCACACGGCACTGCACACAGGTGGAAGCCTATCACTCCCCAGGCTGCCACGGCTCAGGCAGAGCAGGGCACAAAGCATTGCATTTGGAGGCTGAACCCTGGGGCACCTCTCACCACATCGCCTTGCTGTGATCCGAAACCAGCAATGTTTTTTCTCATCATTTCTCAGATTTCCAGGGACACAGATTCCTACAGTGTGAGTGAGAGCTCAGAACTGGAAGCGCCACCATCTCCCTCTTGTGGTCCCTCCTGGGTGGAAAGGGTTCTCTTGCTGAAGCCCAGACAGGGCAGCAGTGTGGGAAGATAAACAAGACTGGGGAAGGGACCCTGTGTGCTCTTGGGACAACCTGTAAATGCTGGCTCTTATCCTAGCAAATCTGCCTGGAAGGACATGACATCAGCAAAGTAAACAGCAGCTCCTCGGGGCTAGCATCTACCTCTCAACCCCTCCCACTCTTCCCTCAGAAGGACTTGCTTCTTAGTTGATTAAAAAAAGCAAAAATAAAGTAAAAGATTCTCGCCACATTGTCTGACTGGCCAGTGCAATTTTTTAAAAAGCACCAGAAACGTGGACCCATTTCTTTAAGCAGAGTAGACAATCTCTCCTGTTGCTGATGGGATTTGAAGAAATGTGTTCTGCATGTATGAACAGAGTGCATGAGAACACTATTCTGTAGAGACTTGGCAATTCTCAACTAGGAGTAAAATACCATTTACACTTTTATGGACAAGAGGTCGTTGTGGTTTACATAAGGACCAAGACAATGACTGAGAACTGTAGTGAGAAGACAGCAGAGACTCAACTACACCTGTGCATGTTCTTAACAGAGTCCATCACTGGACACCTGACTTTCTATGGCATCCAAGGACTCAGATGACTAAGATCTCCATTTGTATACATAGAGCTCCAGACTAGACAGAATGTTCTGATCCACCTTATTTATGACTCCAGGTCAGGTCAATAGCATGAGGAGAAAAACAGTATACTTAACTGTGTGGTGCTGTTGCCTAGGCCAGAATAAATTATATAAACTATAGTCAATCTTTGGCTCAATCAACCATCATCAAAGTGATCTTTGGCTTCCTGCTAGTGTCAAATTAATGAAAGAAGCTTCTTGTTCTTGCAGCCAGACACTGTCTGGATTGTAATTCACTCAGAGACAAGATTAGAGCCTTGGGAAAAGTCACAGCAAATAGGTGGCAGTAAGAATAGAAATAAACCCACTAAGTAATTTGTCCCAAACAGAGAATGAAGAGACATAATGGTGGCTTGCTTATTAGTGGAAAGGAACATACATTGTTGTACTACAGTTGTTTCTTGATTATTCATGTGTGATTTTCCAATTTTATGGATTACCCATCTCTCTGTAGCCTTTGTATGTCTGAGTCATGTCCATCTTTAATTCCTATGTTTCCAGAACTCCCCGAATAATGTGTTCCAGTAGCCCATGGTAGAGTTCACTAGGAAAGTAAAATTGAGGTGTGACTAGGGATTACTGGTCAAAGGGTCCCTTTGCTTCTCAGGTCTGAGGCTAAATTCTGTGACACACTTTCACCAGTATGAGAGAAGCTGACATGGAATTGAGTTTAACAAATGAAGATACTGGGCAATGGTTTTTTGCTAAGTGAAATTGGTAGATAATAGATATATGATAGAAAGATGGTAGATGATTGGTAGATAGATAGATACATAGATAGATAGATGTAGATAAATGAAAGAAACATATATAATAGATAGATGACAGACATGTAGATAGAATATAGACAAATGGATAAATGATATAGACAGATAATAGATAATAGACAAACAGATGATGGATAAATGGATGGATGGATAGATAGAGGATAGGTATATAGATAGATGATAGGTGGATAGATAGATAGATAATAGGTGGATAGATAGATAGATAATAGGTGGATAGATAGAGAGATAATAGGTGGATAGATAGATAGTAGATGAATAGATGAGAGAGAGAGATGATAGGTGGATATATAGATAATAGATGATTGATTGGTAGGTGAATATATAGATAGATGATAGATAGATAGACAGACAGACAGACAGACAGACAGACAGACAGATAGATAGATGACAATGATAGTTTAAGAGATAGGTGAGAGATAATGAGTGAATGCCAGCTGTATACGGCAGCTCCTGCAGATAGAAAAGGGTATTCGGTGATAAGCAGGGGTAAAACCCTCATGAGGAAGGGCTCAACCTCAGACCTCAGATGGACACAGTCTAAAACAGGAGAGAGGAAATCACAGAGTGCTGCTCCACACCAGAGAGACAGAAATGCTAAACCACAGTGAGATCTGAGCTTCTCCTTTCAGACTGATTATAAGTTCTTCCAGGGACAAGATCTTTCCTTCCCATGTAGTACTCATATTTCTTCCAGCCAACTAAGATTTCTGCACTCATAACCTAAAACCCCAGCTTACTTACAATACCCAGGGCCCTAAGGGATCTTCCTGAGTTCAAGTCTCATCATGTACTTCGCAACTAAGGGACTACAGGAAATTACATGGTCTCTCTGAAGCTTGGCTTACTATGCTAGCAAGGAGGTCCCCTGCCACTTATCTTACAGCTGTGCAAATGACCAAATGAGCTGCTCTCTGCAAAGCATGATGCACCAGAAAATGCTAGGATGGATGAAAATTGGTATGCTTTGGATGTGAAATACCTCTCCAGGGTTCATGGGCTGTAGGCTTGGTCCCCAGATGTGGCACTAGTTAGAGGGACCTCTGCCTTCATTAATGGACTACTCCATTGATAGAGGCACAATACAATGGTTGTTAGGAGGTGGTGGAGTTAGGAGGTGGAGTCCATTTGGAGGTAGGTGGATACATGCCTTAGTAAGATAAACCTTGTCCCCAGTACTTTCCTGTATCTCTTCCTCTGCTTCCTTCATGCCTCAAGATGAGCATCCTTTTTCTGCATTCCACCTTCTCTAATGAAAGTTTTGGGTCCATTGTAAACTCAGTTATGTTATGAAAATATGTTTTTGTTTTAATCCCAAGTGTGGAATTTTAGCTGGGGCTTTTGTTTGTCCACAGCTAATAATTGT
Organism: Acomys russatus; assembly: GCF_903995435.1. Classification (NCBI taxonomy): domain Eukaryota; kingdom Metazoa; phylum Chordata; class Mammalia; order Rodentia; family Muridae; genus Acomys; species Acomys russatus. Next base: position 46,258,858 of record NC_067157.1, on the reverse strand, counting down.
CTTGTCGGGGGCATGCTCTTTGCCAGCTGATGACTACCTGCTTCCTGTTGCACAGAGGGGGGTGTGGTCTAGGACTCGGAGGGGATAAATAGGAGAGCCCAGCGAGAAAGAAAGTGTGGCATGCTGTGGTGGCATGAGGCATGTAGCAATTTGGAGACACCAGAGATGGATGGATGGATGGTGTGGCAGCTTAGAGATAAAGAGAAACTTTCAGTGCAGTAGCTCGGAAGAGACTGCTTGCAGCATTTGCTGTTGATGGAGACTGGTATTGCCCCAAAAGAACCCACCTGACCCTAAGCAGCCAGAAGAAGTACAGAGGTCTGAGCTTGAAAACAAGCATCAATAACATCCTTGGCCCGTATTCCCTACCTCATCGCCGGCCTCCAGAGGTGGGGCTGAAGACCGAAGTGTCTGAAATCATGAGCCAAAATGAAGCTTCCCTTTCTTAGAACATTTCTCTCAGGTAGTTGTCCCTGTAACGAGAGGCTGACAGGGACGTCAACCGCTTGACAACTCAGCTAATGTAGGAACGAGAAAAGCAGGCTGTAAAAGAAAAAGGACTTTAAAGAACCATCTTCTACCTATAGAAAACTGGCCTTAAAAGAAAGATGAGAAGGAAGCAGGGTCACTTGTCAGCTCGATGCTAATCTACTGACATACACATCATGTGTTATTTTTCAGGCCTTTAGCATTCCTGGTTAAGAGCAGTATTCAATCATTCACAGAGTTAAATAAGCTTAAGAATGGAAAAGAAGCTCCAGGTTATTTTTTTAGCCCCAGCAAACATAGAGAAGGATGACTCTGCTCTCAGAACTGGAGTGGAACAGTTACTTAGACAGGTGAGTTCAGTGGTAAACCAAGTCCTGGTGGGGTTTTGGTTTTTTGTTTTTGTTTTTGTTTTTTTATGTTTTGTTTTGCCCCAGACATCTGTCAGAATCCTAGCAACAGCAGCACTTTCTGGAGTTAATAAAAATTTTGAATACAGAACTTCAAAGGTAGAAGAGAAAGGCATGACAACGCAGAGACTGCCATGGGCACAGGGACACACCAAGTACAGAGCTGGGAGGGTGGCTCCGTGCATAAAGTCCTTGTCACACAGGCATGAGGGCATGAGTTACAACCTCCATCACCTGTGAAGGCTGTATGCAGAGGTATGTGTCTGCAGTCCTAGTACCAAGAGTCAGAGATGACGTAACCCCCGGATCCCGTTGGCCAGCTATCCTGGGTAAACACTGAGCTGCGCGTATTCAGTAAGAGACTTCATCTCAAAAAGTAAGGTGGAGAGAAGCAGGGCAGGTGACCTGACATTGACCTATGACCTCCACATGCAAATTCATGGGTATTAACACACACACATCCATATCCACACAGACATGTTCATATAACAAACACTCAGAGAGAGGACAGAGAGAGAGAGAGAGAGAGAGAGAGGAGGGAGGGAGGGAGGGAGGGAGGGTGGGAGGGAGGGAGGGAGGGACAGAGAACAGTATACTAAAATCAGTATGGCACCATATCTCCCAGAATGGCGCATCCCCATCAAGATGAAGGACTTATTTGTTTGCAAAACCCTCCCCTTTCCCTTTTCTTCATCATCTTTCTCCCTGCTATCCAAAAGAGGAATCAAACTAGCTGCCTGCACTGAGCTGGCAAATAGCTACAGGCACCATCTTCCTGGAAATACCCACGGGCAGCCATCCCCAGAACACCAGAGAGATTCTCATGACGGTAGATTCTCAGCTGCTCCATCTCCTAATGGAGTGATTAAAACCAGAACTGTTTAAATTAATAAGCCAGAGGAGCTGGGGGTCTGGGTGCTGCTAAACAGGCTGTAGTCAGTCATGTCCTGGGCAGGTTAGGGGCTCAGAAGGTCCCTTGTGCCTGAGGGCAGTTGATCATCTGCACCTTCTGAAGACTCGCCCGACCAGTCCCACAGCACTTCTGAGGACAGTGACTAAGTCCCAACTTGGCAAAATTATTTAATATTTTGATGAGTCACTGAGTAAAGGCTTTGCTAGAACTCTTCATTTCCTACACAGTTGGACAAGACACGGTCTCAACAGAACAGTTCCTGAAGTGCTTCCCCCAGACTGCCCAGTTTCTCAAGTAGGGAGCCAGCATGCTGAGTGAAGCCTGCCAGTCTGGCTTTCTGTGAGATCGGGTTTAGTTCGCTGGCAGCGCAGATTGGCAGGCCTACATCCATGCCCCACCCCTCCCTCGCAGTTCAGACAGGTTATATAAAAATAAACTTACATACTATTCCGTTGACTCAGATTTCCTGTGCTTTTGAAGGCTCTGAAGATTAACATGATATTTGCAAACCAGAGGGGCTTTTAATATTTTATATCACATGCCTGCTACTGGATTCGAAAGCTGTAGATAAACACAGCTGGCGGTGGTGACACTGTGGACTTTTGTTGTAATATAGGCATGGCTTTCCAAGAGCTTTGTGAACTAGCTCAAAAATGTTCTACGGAGGAAGTGAGAAAGAGATTTGGAAGTCAGTAAGATGTTTTTCAGTTTTAATTTTTAATTAAAAAATGTTGGGTCATAGTCATAGGGGAGGGGAGTAAGGGGGAAATAGGAGGGAGGGAGGAATGGGAGGATACAAGGGATGGGATAACCATTGAGATGTAATATGAATAAATTAATAAAATATATTTTTAAATGTTGGGACTAGTGTCCACAATACATGTGAAATGGCTGCTTGCCTATTTACACAGTATTCATTTTCTTACCCAGTTTCCACTTGTCCCGTTGTATAATTTAATTCAGCAGAGAGGGTTCTTAATTATCAAGAGACTATTATTAGGTAGCAACTTCAAATATGTAAGTCTGTTCTCCATTCTAGGGTTAAACATAAATTCAAACGGCTTGCCACTTCTTATCAGCGCCAAATCAATTATCAATAGAAAAAGAGGGTGGTGACAGCAAAGAGGAAATGCTTTCCCTTGCTAGCAGCAATTGCAAAGCTGTGAGAGAGGGGGAAAAAATACAATTTGAAAGCTTTAAAAACATTGAGGTGGGGATCTGAATTTAGGGCAGGCAGTTTGTATTGTAGGTAAGTTGGTAACTCTCCCTGATAACACATAAAAATGTAAAGATGCTCCCTCCGTGGTAAGGCAGCCTCCATGCGGGTACCAGACCCTGGACTCGAGGCCTATCTGAGAAAGAAAATTGGAGGGGAATGAAGAGAAAGGAAGGGTTCAAATCAGGGAGAGCGCACAAAAGGAGGAAGAAGGAAAGGGAAGGAGGAGAAGAGGAGAGGCAAGAGCGAAGGGGAAGGGAAGAAAGTAAAGGGGAAAAGGGAGAAGGAGGAGAAGGGAGGAGAGGGGAGGAAAGAAGAAGGCAAAGGAAAAGAAAAGGAAAGAAGGCTCAACACACACAGTGCCAGTGCGGTGAACGGTTAAACCAGATCGCCTTCTTAACTTCAACTCAAGAACCACTTGTGAAATCTCACCATGCAACAGGCACATTCCCCAAACACATGTCCAAGTTAGGCTTTATGTGTTAAGGAAGAAGGGGAGGAACATAAGGGAGCAACTAGCACGGCCATACACATCTCACTGTGTTTCACTGAAATCAGTGTCCACATCCTTCCTGGGAGAGCCAGGCTGAGATCTAATGCTACAGCACAAATGACACTGAGGGAAGTGTGTGCTTTTATCTCTCCTGATATCTTCTTCCTTTTGTCACTTACGAGAGAGGAAGAAGGGCTGTGGGTAATTTCAAATGATTTCCTTTGTGAGCTTGGTTTGGACCCTATATAAATGAAACAAGGCAGTTAGAAACTAATGTGGTCTCTGTGTTCTGCATATCAACCCACATCTCATTCCTTGACGACATTCATTCACAAAATTAAGTAGAGGGCCACATTGATCTCTAGGTGAGTAAAGTACCTGAGTTGTAAGTGTAGAGTCCTGAGTTCTATTCCCCAGAACCCATGTAAAACAAGCCAAATATAGTGGTGCAAGTTTTGTCATTACAGAACTGGGGAGATAGGGAAATACACACACACACACACACACACACACACACACACACACACACACACACACACAAGCATCAGGCTGGAGGAGGTAGAGAAAGTGCATGACACAGAAGTGTAAAAACTAGAGTTTATATCCCTGCACACACGTGAGCCCACATACATGTGAATGTACAAGCACACACAAACACATGTGAAAACAAAAACTAAGTAAGGCATGAGCTCTTTGCCACTGACACAATGAGTACCACGGCTTCATGCTTGCGCAGGCCAGGACCCACTGTATGAACTCAGGTTCCTGGGATGACTTGTATTTTTGCCATAAGAACAAAAGACTCCTGGCCCAAGGTATTTGAAAGCAAGCATTCAACCCCAGCGTGCCCTTCCTCCAGCTGTGCATTACGAGTTTGCCAAAGACATGGCAGTATGGTGAAAAAATATGTTCCATGCTCAGAATAAAGGAGGGGTACTGCAATACCACTCCATGCACAGCTTTAGCTTACCACCTACAAAAACTTTCTTATCTAGCATGTAAAATTGTTCCCGCATTGTGACTTTATTATGAGGAATTTCAACAGACATTTTAGGAGTACCTCAGAAATATTTCATTGACCCTTTTTTTTCAACAGAAACCTTATTGGTTAAGAGATTCACGTGGGGCACAATTTGCCCATTGACAGAATCCCATGCTTGTTAGGGCATCATGGTCTCAGGGCTGTGAAGCCATCACCACTTCCAGGTTTAAAACATTTTAATCTTCTTATTTTTGACAGTTTCATAGATGTATACAATGGATCATTTCAAATGTCACCTGAGTTCTCGGAGGCAGGGAGGGAGGTCTCTGTTTCTTCTGTTTCTTGTTTTTTAATTCTGTGTCATGGTGGAAATGCACATGATACAACAGAGTGGGGAAATCTTGCTTAACTTTCTAATGTTTGTCCATTTAAAATGTTGGAATACCTTTATTTCCTAATTACAAGAAATGATAGGTCTTATTTATAAACTTCTCAAATTAAAAGAGAACAGGTGAGCCAGGTGGTGACGGTGCATGCTTTAATCTCAGCACTCAGGAGGCAGAGTTTGAGGCCAGCCTGATCTGCAGAGCCAGTTCCAGGACAGCCAGGCATACACAGAACCCTGGCTGAGAGAGAGAGAGAGAGAGAGAGAGAGAGAGAGAGAGAGAGAGAGAGAGAGAGAGAGAGAGAGAGAGAGAGAGAGAGGAGAGAGAGAACAAGTAGAAGTAGAAAGTCTAACAGCAAATTAATCCACACTGACAGGTTTACAAAGAACAATTGTTTTGGGGTTGGGAAATAACTGCTCAAATTAGTTTGTGTTTCCTGTATCAAACAGAAGAAAAAGAACACCACACTGATTCTGCCATTGTGTGAATGCGTGTGAGTGTGTTAACTGAAGTAATCCAAACACTATTCTGTAGGCTTGTGTACTTCTTTCTTGTGCTCCAGTAGCAGGCATAGAACCATAATGAAGCCGAAGTGTTAGAGAGCATCCGTCTTTTCAGTGGGAAACATATGTGTTGTGAAGGGGAGAGGAGCTTGTAGGCTCAATTTTCTTAACCATTATATTTTATTACAACTTATTAACCGAGCATACATCACTTATAACCCGACTAACCAAAACAATAGTAAACGAGGATTAAGGAACACAACAACAAAACCGTAAGGATATCAGTTCTGAGAAGCGATTCTCCTGGCGTAATCAGCAGGATTTCTTCTGCTGGAACCTGGAGTAACCAGAACCCAGAACCTCAGCAGGAGCCCGGAGCCCCAAAGCCTTCTCTCGAGCACTTCTCTCTAGGAGCATCTCGAAGTGGAGCAATGAACAGACAAAACTATCTCAAGTCTCCAAAAGCCCCGCCTCCAGTTCTGGGCTCATTTACATATCTCCTCCCAGAGTCTGTTCAGGGGATCTTTTCTACTGACAACAATCAAGCTCCCGCACGAGGTGGTTGGTCTTCTAATGGATTAAAATCACCTGTTCTCTCACAAGACCGTTCCAATCCCTCACTTGGTATCCTAAAAATCAGGTTTATCTCTCCTTCAAGAGCTAATGGAAGACAGTAGTCAACTAATTTCTAAAAGAAGCCTTTCCCCATGCTAGCTCAGATTGCACGGCTTCCTCCACCTCTTCCGCCCACACATCTAAAGAGTGGAATCCGCTGCCTGGAGATGCTCAGAACTAGATCCAATCACAGACAGATAAGGTTGATAAGGAGAAGCATGCAACCACCTTAGCAGTGAGCTCGTTGTTTCTGCACTCCTGTTTTATGCTGGCTCTAAAGAACTGCATGAAGCAAGGCATTGGCTGCCGTCCCGCAAAGCTGGACTGTGGACATTGACCAATCTGCCTGGCATTCAACCCTCACTCTTTATCCTATTTCAGTCCACATTTCTTCTTCTTCTTCTTCTTCTTCTTCTTCTTCTTCTTCTTCTTCTTCTTCTTCTTCTTCTTCTTCTTCTTCTTCTTCCTTCACAGCGACTTGCTGGTCATGCATTATCTGGTTTGGCTGTTTCTACTGCCTATTTCAGATAACTAGCCTGCCCTCCACTTGGCTTGTTACTGGGTAGGCTTGACCTAAGAGAACGGGTGGGGAAACAGCCAGAGTTTTCCTTTGATGTCTTGGAACTCAGGATTCCATTATATAATCTACCATAAATCCTGCCCGTCGGGACCAACACCAGCTTCCAAAGTTACCAGAACATGACACTCCAAGTTGATTCATTGTGGATTCTGACGTCTCTTAATTAATATGAACTCAGGGCTTCAGCTTGTCCGCGATAAGAGACTTCTCTGGTTCGCCTTCTTCATAGTTTTAAGAGTTTCCTTGATTAATTTTCTTCCCCTGTAATCTAACCCTCGCACCCCAAATGTTCTGACCAACTCTTGGCGCTAAGGTTTGAGCTCACCTATGTTTCCTTGTGGCCACAGAAAATACCTCTCCTCTGAGAATAGGTTGGATACATAAAAAATAAAAACTGCCAATAAATTCTGAACTGATGGACTGGATGAAGAAATCTAGGGCAGCCTCTTAGCCACACTTTTAACGTCTACAAACTCACCTGGTGTACTGGAGTCACAAATATAAATGTCGGTGGATGCTAGGGTTTCCTACCAAGCAATTAAGGTTTTTCAGAGCCCCCAGACTTCTGTGTAACAACATAAGCCCCTCTTCTTTCTCAACACATGACCAAGCCTCTTCCCACAAGGAGAAAATTGGCACATTTAGAAGTCCCTTCTGCTCTAAGCTCTGAGGGAGGAGTGAGATGGACAGAGTCCAGATGGTGAGAAAGGAGACTGAGGGCCTGTCTCATCTGAACACAGATAATTTGCAAACTGTCCTCAGTGATTAATACTCAACACTTGAATCCTGCTTATGCAACATGAGTGCTACAGTAAGCCGACTTCGGGTTTCTGGTTTTTTCATTTCCTAGAAAACATTTTTCTATGAATTCCTTTTTTTTTTTTTTCCCTCTCCTCTTTGTGTTATTGTTGCAAACTAGATTTGAGGCAGCTCTCCAGTTGATTTGTGAAGTTTGAATGGACTTCAGGGAAGGACACGAAAGCAACCCAGGCTATTGCCTCCACTATAGTGACACCATGCCCTGTACTTCTCTGCAAAACAGGGAAGTCGGACATCGGCCACCATGGGACACTCTCAGCACATCTCAGCAGCCCTGGAGGGTCCCTGTGACTGAGATTAGATTACTGAGCATGCTTAGTGTTTTCCCTCCCAATCCCCATCCTCAATCGACACTTGCCCTCTTTTCTTACATAACTGTCACCCTGGTCTCTTACAATAGCCTACTCCTTTAAAGGACAAGGCAAAAAGAGAAAGGGAAAAGATTCCATCTCTTCCCGCCCCTCCTCTTTTGCCTCTCCAATCACCGGACTCAGCTCCAAACTCCCATAGTCTGAAACATTTCAGTAGTGGCAAGATGTATAGCAGGGTCCCTTCAAAAAGAGGCCCTGCAATGACATCAGTCATCGATTACTCCCAGGCAGGTGCCTATGGGTTTAATTGTGCTTGTGCTAATGTCTTCACTCACTATTCCAAATGGAAGTTGCTGAGGACAAGGAAGGGCTACAGAAGCACCATTTCGTACCAGCACTGGGATCATGACCCCTTGCACCATGCCTTCACCCATTTGGTAAGGAATTAGGCCTCCAACGTCAAAAAGATGATGCACAAGCACCCAGTGTCGAGTGCATGTTTGGTAAGTACGTGTAAATTAGAATAATCGTGGGAGCCTCCATCTCATACGAAAAGGAGCGATTTTCTTATGACTCTATAGCCTATCCAAATAAGATTATTTTGCCATAAAACTATCCCAGGGAAAAAGCATTTTTCATGCTTGAAGTGTCCTGCTTGGTACCTGAATGTAACCTTCTAGGCAGCGGTGTGGCAGTTAGTTGCTAGACCCATCTTGAAATTATGAAGATAGCAAAATACTCAGCATGCATGTGTCTGTCTGTCCGTCTGTCTGTCTGTCTGTCTGTCTGTCTATTACTGGAAACTAAACACAGGACCTTGAATATGCTAACCAAGCCCTCTACAACTGAATTGCATCTCTAACCCTTGCCTAACATTATTTTGGGAAGAATATCACCAAATTTCAAGGCTGGTGTTGAACTCACCATATGATCCATGTAGATCTTCCACTAGTGATCCTCCTGCCTCAGCCTCCTGAGTAGCTGGGATAGAAGGCTTGCACCCCCAGGCTCACGCTATAGTAATATCTTTTGACTCCCATCCCACTCCTCTCTAGACTGGCCAATTTTTTTTTTGAAACAAAGTCTTTTCACCTCCACAAATAATCATAATTCAAAAAGCGAGTCCTCAAAAGATTTGTTAAATTGCCCAATTTAAGTTGTTCGCTTTAAATTAACAGTTCACCTCTCTTGCGCTATTCCAATCATCTCCAAATTGATGTGCTCATTCTTCAACTAAAAACTTCAATCTACACAGTATTTCCAAAAATAAGGCTTCATTTCACTCCCAATCGCACACAAAAATCTTGAATGCCTACACTATGAAGTCCAAGGTCCTTAAAGTGGCATTTAACTTCACAGTCCTAAATTCTCTGCTAACACCTCCTGGCATACTTTCTACTTCTCCTCCTGTCAGACTAACTCCTCATTCCCCAGAGTGATTGTTCCATACCTCAGATTAGAGTCTTTTCCCCCCCCAAACATCTCCCCAGGGCAACATTACCCATCCTTCTGGGTCAAGGCCAAGTGTCGCTTCTGGATGCAAACTCCCCAGTGCCAATCAGAAGCACAGATTCTCTGTGTGTTTCCACACAATGATGCTCATCCCTATCAAAGCACATGATACTTTCTACCATATTAATCAATTAAGTATATGTCACAGTTGTTCTGCAGCAATCATACAGCCTAGTACGTGCCTAACTCTCTGTGCCTGATTTAAAAAATAATAAATCATCTAGAGGACAAAGGATGCTCCGTGTTCAATCAAACACAACAACTGCATATCAAACATGGATGGATACCAGGTTCTCCCCAGGGTACCACAGTACAACCCTGAGCAAAAGCCCACTGTTGGCACCTGGAGCCCTTCAAATCGGGTCTGTAGCAGACTCTTTAGAACAGAGCTTAGTGAGCCACTGTAGAGCTTTGCAGTTAGTGCTCATTCCTGAGAATTTAATAAGTAAGTCAAGTTGAACTACATTCAAACTCAATGCCAAAATATCTGGCAAAAAAATCCCATGCAAATGGGATTCCCAAAATCTCTTCTTGGAAAAGCAGTTAGGAATGTCACATAGCTTTACACAAAAGGATGCGGAAATGGGTTGTTGAATGCACGATGTGACCACCTTTTACTAAGATCCCTGTCTTCGTAAGGTTTCAATAAAGCAAATCCCATTGAGTGATGGATTGTAGCAAACTAAAAGTCAGAGTTCAAAAATGCCATCTTGCAGAGAGATGGAAGATTTCTTGTGGACTCCCTAAGAGTCTTTGTCATGATTCTCAAAGGAAATATCCCAACAAGACTACTTCAGTGCGCAACAGAGGGAGGAAAGGTCTGAGTCACATTACACCCAAGTGTGCAGAAGGACCAGCGTGGCATTTCTAAAGCAAAATTGGAAAGAAGATTCACTTAGAGAACTCAGCTGACAGCCACCTAAGAAGGACACCTATCAGAGCCACCGATCACTTAGCAAGTTGACTAACCTTCCACAACTGGAGGTCCCCAGAACTGTCATCTCCTTTCCACCTGCCTCATCTCCTTGTGATGAGCAGTAACCAAAGAGGTTCGGTGATTGTCGTCAAGGCAACAAAGGAAGGCAGGTGATGACTATGCCCCCCCCATTTATCCCGACTCTCAGCAGGGAGACCCCCAAAGAAGTGAGAATCGTGACTTTAAGTGAGAGGCGAAAGCCGGCTTGTATCCCTGAAGACTGTAGTTGAGAAAATGGAGTGATGACTATACAACCAAGAAGACTCTCGATAGTTTTTGCACTAGAAATGGTAGGGCCACCACACACCTAAGCCACCAGTCACCTCCCTCCAGAGAATATCTCCCAAGTCACAATGACACCCCAGGGAGAAGATGATGGACATGTTCCAAAACTCTCATTGTCACCCCGTCTCACATTTGAAGTTGATCACATGCCTGAAGACTCTCTCCACTCACACTTCCATCTACACACACACACACACACACACACACACACACACACACACACACACACACACACACATACACACAATTGGCTCTCCAGAAGCACAGGTCAAAACACACATCACTTCCTAGCACCACGCTGGACTACATAACCTCTGTCTCTTTACTTGCAAGATTTTACAACATAACTAAATAATTCTTTGTGCACGCCACACAACGGTTTACACCAACAAGGAACAAGGTTCCTAATGACAAAATGCTTCAGAAGCAGCAGTATATTCTCTACCAAATAGTGACTATAACAGAGACGTGGAGACAAGATGGACTTTTGCCTCCTAAGACTAGCCTGTCACCTTTAAAGCTGTGTGGGACATATCACCTAGTTGTGCAAAGCCTTAATTTCCTCCTTTGGTGGAAATCATATTGCCGATGAGCTGGGTTGGTGTGAGGGTTAAATGTGACAATGCCCACTAAAATAGAAAAAGTATCACACATCCTGGCACTGAGGGATGAAGGACATGAAGCAAAGCCAGAGCTCCCCAAACACCAAGTATGTTAGTGTAATACTGTTACTGTTACAATCTTATGAACACTAGACACAGATAGGACCAGGACTGGATAGCCTATCTTAGGTCTTTGGTCTGAACTAGAAACTTAGCATGCAAGCTCTGTGTGCATGGACTAAGAGACAATGAAACAAAGTGCTTCTTTGGGGCAGGGGCTAATGATGCCAGGGGTAACCCAGTAACTCATGCACGCTAAGTACTTGCTCTACCATGCTACTCCTCTCACCCTTCCGTATGATCTTTTGATTTGAGGACAATACAAAGCATACATTACATGGTTTTAAAGTGCTCGACGCAGCTAGACCTTTCCCGTCACACAGGGGTGTGACCCTGCTTAGATATAAGGAAGAGGGTGATAGGGAAATGAAGAGATGGACTTTGTGGGGCTCTAGGCTTCTCTTTTCATGTGGACCACAAAGTAGGAATGCTTTCAGCACGTGTCATCCCCAACTGGGCAGGAATGAGTCCCATTTACGTTTGCAGAACAAACTCTAAGTTACAATTAGATGAACATCCACCTCTCCTATATAGGATGCTGCCCTTAGGCTCTACTCATTGTTTGAATGACATTTATTGAACACCAGACTTAGAATGAAAAGACCTCTCCATATTGAGTTTTGTTCTTTTTCATTTGGATGTGGGTAGTTGAGTGGCATAGGGGCTTACTAAGTGGCCTAGGCTGACCTTGAACACATAACCTTCCTGTCTGGGATTGAAAGCATTATAACGAGTTCCTAAAACTTCACAGCTTCAAGTAGTTATGTGAGTGCTGTAAGCCCATTTAGTTCATGGAGGCATGCCTAGTATCAACTCTTACTGCTCTTTTCTTGCAGATAGAGATTAGAGGCCAACAGAGAAACTTTGCCTGAATGGCACAATTAGAAAGCAGTAGGAGCTAAGGCATGGAATTGGTGATTTCTCGTTAGCTGATATGGAAAATCTAGGCAGTGTAATATGCTTTATAGCAGAATATTCTAGGGATGCATGAAGAGCTCAAACCCCTTGGATCTATAAAAGTCACAGATTTCAGAAGATATATACATTATATATATATATATATATATATATATATATAGAGAGAGAGAGAGAGAGAGAGAGAGAGAGAGAGAGAGAGAATATATATATATATATTCTAGAAAGAGTCATAGAATTTATTAGTGCATATGGATTTACTACTGTGGTCCCAGGGTGACCTAGAAAAAGACTACTGGAATTTTGCTTCAGAGGTAAAATGACCATTAACATCACCACCTTTAGCAAAAAAAAGCTACCTGTAAAGTGCTTGCCTTTAAAAAGAGCATTTTGGGGCCCAGTGGGATGGCTCACTGGTAAAGTACTTCCTGTGAAAGCCTGGAGACCTGAGTTCAATTCCCGGAACCCATGTGAAGATGGGAAGAGAGACATGACTCCACAATGATGTCCTCTGACCTCCATGTGCTCACTATAGAACACACTATAGAACACACACACACACAAATACATATATACACACATACATACACACACACATAAATACATATACACATACATACACAGATACTAAATAAATAAGAAAGACTTGGCTAGTCCCTATGCAAAGCTCTCACAGGTGGTCATCTTTTTCTCAGTGAACAGCAGCCGTTCAGCGCAGGCATAGGGGAATGGACAGGACCACACCTCCTATGCCCTTTAACAGAGGCATGGCGGTCTTCACCACGATGGTCACTCTCTTGTCTGCTTTTCTTTACAGCCTCCTCCCTGTACCCATAGAACAAATGGAAGCTCAACCGTAGCTCCATGTCCAGCAGGCGTTCCGACCGACTGGACCAAAACGGCAGATACAAGCTCAGACATGGCAGAGATGATTGCTGGTGTAAGAAGGCTCGGCAGGTACCTGGTGGGGTGTCTACATAGCTCAGGAGCTTACACATCTGAGGAAGACGGAAGAGAGATGGTTCTGAGTGCTATACTGAACAAAAGGCAGACGTCACCGAAGAAAAAGGCAGTTGCCTGACTTTGTTGTTGCAACAAGCCTAATACGCTGGTGTTTTAGTCTCTTCCATTGCTGTCATGAGCAACAAAACTGAATAATTGCCTCCAAGTGTCAACACATCCGCCTCATAATAGAACCCTGGGGTTCACATTCACTGTTTTGATGTTTTACCTGTGTGCCCTGTCTCTCATGCCTATGTCAGTTTTGTTACTAATTTCTGTGACAAAAAAAAAAAAAAAAAATCCACCAGTCATTACAAGAGTGGATGCAACCTCTACACTATTGTATCTATGCAGAGCTTTAAATGGGCCTTCTCGGGATATTAACAAAACAAGAGCAAACTTTCACATCTTTTCATTTTTTTATTTTGAGAAACAGGAAAGAATTTTAATGGCTAGAAAGAGGTGTTGAACTCAAGATCACAGAAGTTCCCGCCCTACTGACTTTTTAAAAGCAAGTTCAAATACTTTTAATTGGTACTCCAATGTCCACTCTTTCAGTCTTTATTATTGTTTCAACTTCAAAACCAAATACATTCCTAGTGGCCTTGTTGGTAGAAGTGCTCTGTAAATCTATTAGATTTGGCCCAGGGAGCTAATTTTAAAACATCTGGCACCAGTGGGTGGTACTTTGTGCCACGATCCTCATCTTAATAAAGCCCAACCCTTATATTAGGTTAAAACAAATTCTAATGAATTTTAACCATCTAGGATTTTTCTGGGCAAGTCGGAGGAAACAAACACTGGCAATTTCTTGATCAAGCATGAGACTTTCCACTACAGGAAACGAGTGGCTTTCCTGTGGCCAAAATGAAAGTGTCCTTTTCTGCCTTTTGTAACTACCACGTCACCAACGAGTGGCACACACTGTGTGGCACCATCCTTAACACACACACACCTCCCTGCCTCCAAAAAAAAAAAAAAAAAAAAAAAAAAAAAAAAAAAAAAAGACAGTCACCCATGGTTATTTTTCTAGGTCAGAAAGAATCAAACCCGCAGGGCACAAAACTTGCCTACAATCGAGGGGCAACTTCAAGACAAGACTGTACGTTACTAGATTGCATAGCTTTTCAGAAAATTCATCTGCCTTCGGGAAACAAATAGTGACTTATTCCAGTCGCTTAGACCGAGCTCGCATAAGTCACCCACACCAAAGATGAAGAAACGAGGTCATGTTGAGGCAAGAACGAAGTTCAAGCCGGAACTTTTTAGACTCGCGCCTGTTTCACCCGTACAGAACCCCCATAGTTAGACCTGGGACCAATAAATAGACGAGATCTGAGCCAGTCAGGCAGCCTGTCAGTGCTGTGCTAAGAAAAGATAACTGTGTCGCCCTCTGACTCAGCTGAATGCAGCTTCCAGGGTGAACTTCCACGGGACCAAGGTCAGGTTTAACATGTTAACGTCATGATAACATTTGCCGGAAACTTTGTAAAAATGTCCCCAGGAGCAATGAAAGAGAGAGGAAATGGACATATTTTCACAGGAGAGGTGAGCTCTGAGATTCCAGCCTTACTGCACACAGTAGTACATTACAGCCACAGGGGAGAGAAATGTAAAGAAATGGAGAAGAAATAGAAGTACCTGCTTGAGAAGGCTGCCTTCTTGTGCTAGAGAATTGGCACAGGAGGGGGCATTGGCCTCTCCTGGCGTCACAGGGCTGCTGAGCATGGAGCCTTGTGTTTTCAGTTTGGGTAGAATCCGTTCCGAGGCTGTTATGACCATGAAATTAGGAAATGCTGAGAGTCAGAAGCAAAGAGCTAGCACCACCGCTTGACTGGGACTGGAAACTCCACTCCGGATAATAGGGGAGGGGGCAGCCTTCCTCTCTCCCCGCCCAGGCCCGATTCCAACTTTCTCAGCGTTTGCCTACAGACAGATGTTTACAGAGGGACAAGCCTCTGGTGAAGCTGGTTGAGACTTTTTTTTTTTTTTTTTTAAGGTGATCCAACCCATTTTCTCTTTCCTTGCAATAAAGCTCAAAGTCTAGACGGGCATGTTGACTTGGAAAAATAAAACAAGAAAGCCTTCTTTGGGCGCATAAATTTTCCTCACCCAAAGTTAGGTAAGAAGGCAGCCAGGGGGTGAGGGTGTTTCTTAGGTGAGCGCTTCCCAAACTTTCTCTTTCACTCATTGACTGGACCGTGTGGCTCAGCAATTCTTGTCACTGATTAATGAGGTTCCTCGTTTTGCAAACCTGCACAGGCTTAGCCTGCGCTGACTCTGAAGCCCTTCAGGTGTCTGAGCCGCTTTCTACAAACTGCTTGGCATTTCCTGCTGTGGTTTATGGGGCTCGAGGGGTGTTGTTGCTGCTGCTGCTGCTGCTGTTATTATTTGTTTTTGTTTTTTGTTTTACTTTGGGGCTATAACCTATTTTTGTTTTGTTTTGTTTGTTTTGTTTTGTTTTGTTGAGAAAAGGTCTCACTCAGTAGTTCAGGCTGGCCTTAAACTCTCAGCTCTCCTCCTGCCTCAGCCTCCCAAAGTGCTAAAATTACAGGTATAAGCCAACATGACTGGACTTTTTAAAAACTTATTTTGTCTGTTTTTTTTTTTTTTCTTTCTTTTCCTTTTTTAACTCAGAGACAAACACAGTGCAGTAAAAATATGAGGTTAAAAATATTTTAATTTTATTTTCCTTTTTAGTTACTAGGGATAGAACCCAAACCTTTGATGTGCTAAGCAAACATATTCCCTTCTGATCCACAGACCCCTGCCTTTTTTAAGTCATTTGAAAGTTTAATAACTTATAAAGTCTATTGTGTTTTATGTAACATGGCTTTAAGTGGGGGGTTCTTATTTTAATGTCTTTGCTTTAGTCTGAGAAAGAACGCTTTTCTGGAAGTAAGTATGGTAGCAGGCAAAAGACCAGAAGGGACCCCTCTGGCCATGGCCTTAGTCCCTATACATGCACACTGGTGCATGCTGGGTAAGAAAAGCATCTCAGAATTAGCTGAGAGGAGAAAAGAAGCTAGGTGCCTCATAGCTGATGATCTGCACATTTTTATAATAAATTACCTTAAATGTCGTCAGCTTTCTATACACTAGTGGTTTGGCCCTGAAATAACTCAAATACACAAACATGTCTGGATTTAACTCTTCCAGACTACGCGGGGTAGAATGCAGTGTAGTTGTTATACAGAATGTTTTATTTCAGTTTAACAAGCATTAAACTTAATAAGGCTCATTTATAGACAGGGTACTCACATAGCCTAAGCACGGCAGACACGGCCTGTGCTTTACTGTTTTTATTATGATTCCTGGTGAAAGGCACATGATTCAATAAAATGGTTTGAATAGTTCAAACATTTTAAAAGCCAAGTGGTTTTTTTTCCCCCCAAATTAATTGAATCTCTCCTTTATTTGATTTGCCAGGATGGATGAATCACACTTTCAAATAGCATTTAGCTACCTGTTAGAGTCAGTTGTGCACATCAGTACAGAGAGGAAAATTACCTAGGGCAGGAATCCTCCAAATAGAATGTCCACTGGCTTCAGAAGCGAGCACAGATTATTTCCGTCTTGTGGAGGGGATGCGTTTGAGGGTTCAGGTATACAGGAGTATGTGGTACACACCTGTGGCCATGCAAGCAGGCCAAGCAAGGCACTGCCACTTCCCCCAGTGCTCTAGGGGTTTCCCTCAGACAGGTCTCACTGTGCTGGAAGCTGGCTGCACTAGCTGGCCAATGAGCTCTGGGATATACCTATCTCTCACAAAGAGAGAGAGAGAGACAGACAGACAGACAGACAGACAGAGACAGAGAGACAGAGAGAGACACAGAGACAGAGACAGACAGAGACACAGAGACACAGAGATGACAGAGACACAGAGACAGAGAGTATGTGTCTACTGGGATTACAGGAACATGTAGCCATGCCCAGCATCTTTCTATGGGTACTAGAGATTCAAACTCAGGTCCTCACACTTGCAGAGCAAACAGTCTTATCCACTGAGCCCTCTCCTCAGCCTTCTATCTCCTTTTCTTTAAAAGTACATATCTGTAATATAAAAACATACATAAAATGCATATGAGGTTGTCTGTCCTTAAGGGACAGTTATAAATGCACCCCCTTGCATTCTAGACTATGCTTTCTTAAGTGGGAAAGAGTGAAAACAACAGCCAATGTCTTTCAGACAAATACAGATGACTAGTATGTCAAGTACGGATGCTCTGAGCACGTTCTACAACCGACAGAGACAGGTGCTGCTTACTGACTGAGGGGTGCTGAGATTACGTACTCACTCTGCTTAGAGCCAATATTCAAATTCAGGGGTTCAAATCCAGGCTCCATGCCCTAGCATGCACTCGCAACTTCTGAACCAACCCACAGAATCACACACGTGCCACAATCACAGATGTGTCATTGGAAGCCGGTGAAGACGCAGGCGTGAGGTCAGCTACCTCAGGTTGACAGAGAGGAGCTGTGAGGAGCTCTGCTGCAATTCCGCTTCCTCATGAGTTCACTGCAGACAAAAATATCTGCCAGTACCAAAACATTGTTTTAAAATGGTCTATGGTTTTCATGGGGCAAAACCTCTCTTTTCAGGGGGGGAAAAAGGTGTCTAATTAGACTGTATTCAACAGTATTAGACTGACTTGATAATGAACTACAAATAAGAAAAGAACAATTTAAGTGAAGAAGTAGCATATGGCATAATTAAAACAAATACAGGACAAATTAAATCTCTTCAGTACCATTCAAAGAGACGTGGCGTGTTTCCTCGATTTTCTCATACACCTACTTCCACACGGAAAATAAAACCTAACCTTTTATCAAGGGCATGTCATCCATTTCATCATTATTAATAATGAGAGGGTCAACATACACACACCCTCTTCTTGTCATACACTTTATTAAGAAACACCAAATGATAAATTTCTAGAAATGTTTCTAGGTTACAACCTTGTTTTTTGGATACATTCTTCTATTTCAAAGGTAGCCACTAACAGCTCAGATTCCACAGCAAAAGAAAGCAGAAAATTGATGTAGTCTGTCTGGGTCATTCAAGTAAAAGTCTTGCTGTGATACAGGTGATTTGGGCTAAAATAAAAAAAAAATCAGGTTTTTATTTGGAGTGTGTGCTTTTGTCCAAAACCCCAGATGATAGCAGATCTTGGGACTCAAATATATAGGTAATTGCCCCAATTCTCCATTTGTCCTTATTAACAAAGATGCTTTGACTGAGTGCCGCTCAAAAACTCTCTCAATTCCACCACACTGGAAAAAGTAGCCCTGAATTTCTGGGTTTCCGTATGAAGAGAAACTCAAATTGAGATAGCCTACCTGGATGTAACAAGGAGTACCTGACCACTCAGCCAGCCATTTTGCTAAAGAAATTGTCCTGCCCATGGCTCCTGTTGCCTGGACAACCAAGTGAAGGCCTGATGGCTTCCCATCTCCCACCTCTAATTGCTAATTGGGCAACTACTAGGCACCTGGGGCACAGGAGTAGGGGGTGGGGAATAGGGGTGAGGGGGGTGAGGAATAGGGATGAGGGGGGTGGGGAGGGACCAACCGACCTCTAGCCTGGCTGGTGATCTTGCACTGTATCTAAGATGTCAGAATTGATCGTGAGTCCTGTGGTCTGAATGTGAAACATTCCCCACAAGGTCATGTGTGGTCCTCATCCAGTGTCATTGATTAGAGAGGTTGTAAACCTTTTAAAGGTGGGGTGTAGTTGTGGAAAGCAGGTGGCTGGAAAATAGGCCTTTGGGTTATAGATGAGTTCCACAATTTAGGCATGAGTTCCACTTATAAAACTGCATATAGCATGATTTGCAATTTTTTTTAAAAGTGTACACTCTAAAAAAAAAAAAAAAAAAAAAAAAATCTAGGGGCCCAGTGAGATGGCTCAGTAGGTAAAGATGTTTTCAAATGAATATATGCAATTAAAGTTTTACTTAAACATCTCTCAGACCTCCTCTGGCCTTCCCAAATCCTCCCCTCTGAGCCTCACCCTCTCCAGTTTCTAGATACACAAACATGGGCATCATAGAATTCTCTGTGGAAGGCAAGGTCACAACTACTAGCCAGAGAAGGGTGACAGAAACTCATGCCTGGTGCTGTAAATATGGCCAAGGACCCATGTCTGGGAGTTCATGGGCTCCAGGGCTGAACCTACTAATAGTATGTTACTTAGTGGGCACAGTTTCAAAGGTACCTCTAAATTGGTCTCTGTCTCTGTCTCTGTCTCTGTCTCTGTCTCTGTCTCTGTCTCTGTCTCTCTCTCTCTGTCTCTCTCTGTGTCTCTGTCTCTCTGTCTCTGTCTCTGTCTCTCTCTCTCTCTCTCTCTCTCTCTCTCTCTCTCTCTCTCTCTCTCTCGATTAGTAGAGCTCTCAGTCCTCACCAGAGACATCTCTTTGTGTGGTGCACAACAGTTAACCCAGAGCCTCACAACTCATCCAATAACAGAGATTAAGTGTCTTTGGAGTGCTCAGCCACAAAGGGAACATCTATATCACTCTGTCTTCCCTAAGCTTAAGGACTGTCACAGAAGACGAGGGCAGAAGGGTTATAAGAGCAAGAGGTCAAGGGGAACCATAACTAAAAAGGGTCCATCACAGGCCAGCTGTGTTCCTGAGCTCATGGTACCCAGAGTTGCCTACACAAGATCAAGGCAACCACTATTCTAGCAACCCTGGACAGAAGGGGTTCATGAGACTTCTGCCTCTAGCTGAGGATGTATGGACAGCTTCTCAGGGAGAGAGGGTCAGATCTTCTTTAAGGGTGTGGCTCCTTCTAAGTTGGCCATACTCTAGTGGATGGTCCCATATCAGGATCAAGAAGTAAGGGAACAACACAAGTAGAGACAATGGGTTGTTAGGATTTTTTTACAGCGTTTACATAGAGTTGGTAGTCTAGGCCTAGGAGATGGGGAGTGTGCCTGGGAGGAGTTACGGAAAGAGTTGGGGGTAAATATGACCAAAATAACTATGAAAATTTCATGAAGAATTAATAAAAGTATTTGTTTATTTAAAAAAAAGAAAAGAAATCCAAGAAGGATGGCCCTTCTAGCAGTCTGTTCTCATCAACTACTCAATTTACTTCTGGTGAGAAGAATAAAAAATATGTCACCAATTTCACCCAAGGACAAGGAGCTATGGTCATAAAGAAATGATTTTTAAATACAGCACAACATTTTTTTAAGTAGAACTACATCCAACTGCTCAAATGCCAGAATCTCAGTGAAAATAGACTTTGTTTCCCAGAAGAAAAAAAATCTGTCCACCATCAAGACCAAAGGGAAGCCTTGCTCCTACTTCCCATAGGAATTAAGAATTAGATGGAAGAAAAAAAAAAGGAAAAAAAAAAAGAATTAGATGGAAAATGAAATGAAAAGTCAATTCTACCAGAAGGGCCCTGCATGCATGGCTTAGCAGCAATAGAGTCCCATCCATGTTAGTGACTTTGATTGGCATCAGTGTAGACACCTTGGCCCACCAGCACTGGTGACTCCTAAGAGAGTAACACTAGCTAGATAGGAGCTGGGAAAATGACTCCACTGGCAAAAGCACTTGCTACATAGGTATGAGGGCCCAAGTGCACATCCTTAGCTCCCACAACAGCATGTGCCTGTAATCTCAGCTCTCAGGTAACTGTCAGAGGTGGATCACTGCAGTTCACTGGCCAGCCAAGCTAAATCAATGATCTCCAGTTCAATGAGAGATCCTGTGATGGTTTGAACGAGAATGGCCCCCGTAAGCTCATGTATTTGAATGCTTGGTTTCTAGTTGATGCAACTGTTTGAGAAGGATTAGGAGGTGTGGCCTTGAAAGGGGTGTGGCCTTACTGGAGGAGGTGTGTCACTGGAGATGGGCTTGGAGGGTTATTGAAAAATCCATGCCAGGTCCAATTTCTGGCTCTCTACCTCACATCTGAGGATCAGATGTGCTCTTTCAGCTACTGCTCCAGCATGATGCCTGCCTGCCTGCTACCATGCTCCCCAACGTGACAGACATGGACTCGCCCTCTAAGACTGTAAGCAAGGCCCCAATTAAATGCTTTCTTTTATAAGCCACCTTGGTCATGGTGTCTCTTCACAGCAATAGGAAAGTAACTACAACAGACTCTGTCACAAAAAGAAGATGGAGAGCCATCACATAATATACATACATACACAACAAATGCGCACACACACACACACACACACACACACACACAGACATTGAAAAGTTGCACCAGAGCTATCACATAACATCTAAGTTTCACAGTAATAAGTAAAACTGACAAACAAAAAGCAAGAATTTAGATTATTAAATAATCTTAAGTACAAATGTATATACAGTATATAATAATAATAATAATAATAATAATAATAATAATAATAATAATAATGGCCTAACTTTGTGTATCAATGTGTTTAACAGCATTTTCCTCTCAACTAAACTTTGATTACTACATAACACCACCTCTGTTTCATAAAGCCACTCTGTACTCTCCTGGTTTGCTCTCTCTGTCCTCCAAGACAAACACCAACATGAGTATTTCCAGGGCACTTGGAACTCCTAAAATCACACCTGGACGTTGGGCACATGCATTTTCTGAATGAAGAGTCTGGAAACGTCATTGGATCTTTACTGAAGCCTACACACAATTAATAGTAAAATGAAAGAGCCTGTCATTTAGATGAGCTTTTTTTTTTTTTTAAATTGTGTGTGTTGTTTCTTCACAATTTGTAAAAACCTCATGAGTCCTGAGGTTTATGGTGAGCACCACATGCAGATCCTATTTGGCTTTCTCTGTCACATCTGAGGAGACAAAGACATGGGTGTAGGCCTCGGCACCGCCTTTGCTTGGAAAATCAATGGTGTTGCCTACTTTTCTCACACAGAAACACAAAGAAGTAAAATGAATAGGAAGGCATTGACAGACTGAGGAGCAGGCTGAGGAGCAGACTGAGGAGCAGGCTGAGGAGCAGACTGAGGAGCAGGCTGAGGAGCAGACTGAGGAGCAGGCTGAGGAGCAGGCTGAGGAGCAGACTGAGGAGCAGACTGAGGAGCAGGCTGAGGAGCAGACTGAGGAGCAGGCTGAGGAGCAGGCTACCTGCATGTAAGAAGATAGTCAATGCAATGTCCAAAGAACACACTAGGACACAAAGGCCTGAAATCAGAATTAATGTATCAGATGGTTTCCCTGTGGAGGGTTAGGCAATGTATCTGTAGTAGATGCATCTGTGAGGGTTTGTGGTTCCAGACATTGTCCTTTCGGTGCCTTCTGCAAGGCTCTGTCCTTAGGAGACCTCACTTAAACCACAGATTTCAGACTTCAAGCAGTAAACAGGTCTTCCAAAACCTGCAGTAACCACTACTGAGACCCGGCTTTCTATGCATTGAGATGATTACTAGGTGTCCTGGTAGAGTCCATACTCCTAGCTAGTGTCCTGCTGTGGGCCACCACCCAACAGAGTAGCCAGTCCCTCAGACACACGGGAGTGGAGAAAGAAGCCTGGCTCTGCGTGTATTTACTCAAGGGAAAGAAAAAAAGAATGAGAGAACAAAGAAAAGGGACAGAAATGCCATGTATCTGAGCTAGCAGGGGAAAGGTTAGGTTATGTAACATTTCAGGAGAGGAGAGTAAGGCCTATTTTTTTTTCTCCTCTCTTTCCTAGAGAAAGATATTGTGAAATAGTCCAGGAACAGCCTCCAATTTCCAGTCATGGGTACTTCTCCTGGCTTCTATCTGACAAGGTCAGCAGTCAGAGCCCTGGTAATGGCCTTACAACCAAGAAGTCAGAGTATCCTTGGTGACCTAGCAGGTCTCACCCATAAGAAGCAATGGGGGCAGGGTTCTGTCCAGGGTAAGCTTAGCTGTTTTGAAGTCACTTCCGTCTACTCATGGCCAGGTGGCTATGCTGCCTTTCACACTCAACACAACCATAGTAAGAATCATTCTTTTAGGGTCTGCAAAGCATGCTAGCTAGGCAGAAGTAGGACAAAGGACCATTCAAAGTGGTACCCAGGCAGGTCAGGACCGAGGCATCACCACTCTAGGAGCTGTGTATTGAGTGAGGGCCAGTGGGTGCTTATGTTTAGAGGGAAAGTAAGAAGTGAAGATCCAGGCCAGGATGAGAAACTATAAGAGATGGGTAGACAGGGCCTGATCACTGTGAGCAAAGTGACCCGAAGCCATCCCAGGCAATCTGAAGGTAAGTAGGCAGATAAGACTGTAGGAGGAAAGCTGGGTGACTCACACCCACAAACCCAACACTTGGGAGGAGGAGGGAGGAGGATTGTCATGAATTTGAGGCCAACCTGGGCTACATCATAAGACCCTGTCTCAGATTTAAAAAAAAAAAAAAGCCCAAAGAACATCTAACTCTCCCATAGGAAGGGAGTTCCATCCCAGGAGACCAGGACTCAAGGCAAGACTTGCCCACAAGGGAACAAAGCTAGGCCTGTTGCTTGGGAAGGTTCATAGAGGTTATGCATTTCAGTTCATCTTTTCAACCAAAAATTATTTAGTGCACACCTACAATGTGCCAGGCACTGGTCTAACTGTTGTGTGCAAGAAAACAAATGAAGAGCCGACCACGTAGAGCTTAGATTTCAGTTGAGTAAGGGTGGGGCACAGATTGTTATGGATTTAAAGGTTATATTCTTCCCCCTCCAAAAAAAAAAATTCACACATATGCTGAAATCTCAAAACCCCAAATAGACAGCATTGGCAACTGGTTGGGTCAAGAGGTGGTGATCTCATGAGGGCTTAGTGTCTTTGTAAAAGAGCGCTATAGGGGTCTTTCTGCTGGGTAAAGACACAGCAAGATAATTTTCCAGAACTCAGAGAGGAGCCTCCATGAGAACCAGAGCATTCTAGTAAATGGGAGGGTCTTAGGCTTCCAGCTTCCAGGACTATGAGAAACAGGATTTCGTCTTTTAAGCCACTTAGATTATGATATTTGTTACAGTTTCCTGAGCTGATCAATGTAAGAGCCAATAAATAAGGTCAAATGGTGATAGCAATGAGATAGATGTAAGGACTCGTGGAATAGAGACGGGGCCAAGAGGGGGGTGCAAAAGGAGTAAACAGTGAGACACGGTGACTGGAGCAGACAGCATTGAGGGTGAGGAGCAGGGAGCCCTGTGGGAGGAGGATTGTTCTGGATATAGTGACCCAGAGTAGAAGCAAGTGTGAAGGCCACAGAGAACCTGGCTGGAACAGGAAGAAGGATGCTGCTAGTGAACTGTCCTCAGCAAAGCGTATGACAGCAGTAGAAGGTACACCTGGTCACAGGAGGACTCTCAGGCCATCCTAAGTAGAATGAGTTTTGTCCCTAAATCATGAGCAGGGGTGGCCTGCCCTAGGTTTGGAAGCATCCAATACTTGATTACAACAGCCTGGGTAGATGGCATCATGGGAAAAGCCAAGAGCCAACAAGGACATTGCAACAACTTGGGTATTTCAGGTCATTCCGGCAGCTGTTAATAGAAACACCATAGCGGCTTCAACTACAGATATGCGTTTCTCATGGTCCTAGAGGGTAGAAGTAACAGATCAAGATGGCAGCAGATCTGGTGTAGGTTGCGGGTCTCCATCTTCCTGCTGTATCCTTGCATATTGGGAAGCATGGATAGGAAGCTGAATAGGAGCCAAGCGCCCAAGTCTCTTCCATCATGTTAATCTCCTCCCAGAGGCCCCACTTCCTAATACCATTGCATTAGACGTTGTAACTTCAACATATGAACTTAAGAAGGACCCTAGCATTTGCCCTCAGCACCAAATGGGAGCTCAGATGAGAGTAGGAGTGGTAAACGATGCCCCTTCTTACATGCTGGGTACATTTGAAAGGCAAAGCCAACATGACTTTTGACAGATTGGACGCCCTGATCAAAGAAAAGAGGCCAGGAGGCCTCCAACATTCTGACCTCCAGAAATCCTGATATGTACCAAGCACCAACAGAGGCAGCAAAATCCCCCAAAATATACAGGTTTAAAGGAAAAAGAGGTTTCCAGAATTTTGTCTTAGATGTGCCAAATTTGAGGAGCCAATTGGACAACCAAATGAAGATAAACTATTGATTAGTAGTCAGTGGAAAAGGTTGGGATTAAATAAAACTTTGGAATTCATAGGTGAAGATGGTACATTAAACTTCATGGACAGTAACTTCCACTTGGTGGCACAGGACTATTGCATCCTTTCTTCTTGTCTGGGCCTGAATACCCCCCACCCTCCCTGACCTCGGCTGTCCCTCCATCATCGGCCTCTACCCAGGTTTGCTATCCATGCCTCTGGCATTTCTTTTGCCCCAACACATTTACTTTTCCAGAGTCTCGTTCTCTCAAGTGCTAACAGCTGTATACTAAATTCACGACCAGAGCATGAGGCAAGCAGAAACAAATTACATTGGCAGGTCTGTCTGTCCATCCACTTCTTCCCAAGCCTACATGAGTTCTTTTCCATAAGGGCCATGTCAGCTGGTTGCCACTGCACACACTGGTACTATACACCAAAAAGGTGAATGTGGTGGGGTCACAAGTTCAGTAAAAACCATGTTAAAGGAAAAAAGTGGGTCGCACTTGGGATATATATTTGGGACTATGACCCTCTGAATCTCATGGGGAGGACAACTCACTTGGAGGCTGAAGTCTACACCTATTAGATAAAATACAAATGTGTCCTCCATACTCTAAAATCACCTACTCACAAGTAGGTTTGAAAAACACCTACTCCAGTTTCCGTAAAGGCAATCACAGACCCATCCTAGTCAGCTTCCCTGGGCATCTTCATGCTGTCTTAAACAATGTAGAGATTCAACTGAAGAAAACTGGTATTTACTTGTGTGTTTCTTATTTTACATATAGGTATTTTATCTCTATGTACATGTATACTTGTGTATCACATGGGTGCCTGGTGTCAATAGAGGCCACCAAGAAGCATCAGATACCCTAGAATAGTTACAAGAAGTTGTGAGCTGCCACGTGGGTGCTGGAAACTGAACCCAGGTCTTCTGCAAGAGTATCAAGTGCTCTTAACGGCTAAGCCATTTCTCTATCCCCTAAAGGCTTTGACTTTTTTTAATTAGAGAGTGTTTTTTAAGTAATTTATTCAGATTGTATCCCACTGTTATCCCCTCACTTGTATCTTCTTCCCATTTTTCCCCTTCCTCCCTCTTTCATCCTATTCCCCTCCCCTAGACCTGTGACAGAAGGGGACCTCCTCCTCCACCACATGATCACAGCCTATCAGGTCTCATCTTGGTAGCCTGCATCCTCTTCCTCTGAGTGCCACCAGGCCTCCCCACCAAGGGGTAATGGTGAAATAGGGGGCACAAGAGTTCATATCAGAGTCAGTCCCCGCTCTCCACACAACCATGGAGAATGCACTGTCCATTGGCTACATCTGAACAGGGCATCCAGGTTTACGGCATGCATTGTCCTTGGTTGGTACAGCAGTTTGTGCCATTTACCCGGGTCCAGATCTGCCAGCCTTGACTGATGGTCTTCTTGTAGGGTTCCTGAACCCTCAAGGCTTTGACTCTTAAAGACAAAGGAGAGTCAGCATGAAAACAACACCAAAAGAGGAGGCTCCTAACATTAGATAAAATCCACAGATAGAAGTCTACCCAAACAGCTGTACAACAGTAGGCTTAGTAACTTTTTCTGTTACCGGGACAAACTATCCTAGCAAAAAGCAACTTAATGACGGAACAATCTATTTAGGCTCAGTTTGAGGGGGAGAAGTTGTCATGAAGCCAAACACCACGGAAGTCCAGACAGTGGGAGCTGGGAGCCGTGGGTCATACCGCATCTGCAGCCAGGAGAAGACTTCCGAGTGCTCAGGGTCAGAGGGCGGCCTCTTTCGTGATCCAGCCCAGGACCCAAGTTCAGGGACTGGTGCCCCTCTCCCTGAGGGTGGCTCTTCTCACCTCAATCTAATCAGGGTGATCCCTCAAAGAGGACAACCAAGAGAAACAAAGCCCTCACAGGGGTGCCTGGAAGCTTGCCTCCTAAGTGAGGCCAGATCACTTGGCTAGACTCCTTCCCCAGAGCCATGTAGAAAATGCCTGTTCCTGGTGGTTCTCACGCCTGTCCGTAGCCTTAAGGAAACTTACGCATGTCCATACGCAGTCCACACCCTCAAGTATGCTGACCTCTGGGGAGAGACATGGGGCATCAATTTTTTTAATATCCATGTGAATCTAATGTGCAGGGAGAGGTGAAAGTGATGAGACTGAACACGTGTGTGTGTGTGTCTGTGTCTGTGTGTCTGTGTGGTTTTGCAACTCAGGGTTTCTCTGTGTAGCCTTGGCTGTCCTGGACTTGCTTTGTAGATCAGGCAGGCCTCGAACACTCAGAGATGTGCCTGTCTCTGCGTCCCCGGGTGCTGGAATCACAGGTGTGAGCCTCCTTGCCTGACTGAACTCTTTTTTGTTTTGTATTAGTATTTATTTCATGTGTATGGGTGTCTTCCCTAGATATTTCACTGTACACTGCATGAATGCATGGTGCCTAAGGCAACCAGAAGGGGATGTCAACCTCCTAGAACTGGATAGTTGTGAGCTGCCATGTGGGAGCCGAGAATCAAACTCAGCTCCTCTGGAAGAGCAGCTGTTGCTCCTAACCACTGAGCCATCTCTCTAGGCCCGGACTCGCCTTTTCTAGCATTGCTAAGAACCTGTTCCATTGAGCCCCACTCATACATAACCAAACCAGACCATGACATCACTAGATCCCCATGTGGCCATTTCTACATTTCTTATATTACTTCTGTTTTAGCTTATCTTTTGTTTTTAACCCATTCAATACTACAAGTCAAGAGGATGTGTAAATATCCATTAGTCAAAGACAACCAACTCTAGAGAATCAGTTCAGGCACTTGAGAAAATAAAGCTGAGGCAATACGGTATCCCTAATTCATCTCAAACCCTCCTCCCTCTGAAACCTGGGTTGCAGAAATTATACCAGGTTCACAGCATGAGTCTATCATTGACAATGTAGATAAATAGAAAAACAAACAAACAAGCAAAAAAAAAAAAAAAAAGCCATGTTTATTTCCAGCCACTGCGAAGCACAGGCCAAAAGAAAAATAAAATCAATCAACCTTTGCCAAGTCAAAAAGAACAGAACCAGCGGGGGGATTGGAGTTCTATGTTCAGTTTTTAAAGGGTATTTCAAACAATAGAGCGCAAACACTGTGCAATCATGCCAACGGTTTACAAACAACACAGCTGAACAATACAAGCAAAGTAGTCGGCACAGCTAGTGGATGTCTCTACAGAAACACTGCACCAGCTGCACTAATATCACGCTCTCCCTGCTGGCATCTACACCAAGGAGCCTCCCCGCATGTCCTGAATGCCTGTCACTCTTGTGTAGGAAACAGTCCTGAAACCTGGTCGGAAAGCAGTATAATTCCCACTTTCCAGAAAGGGAAATCAAGGCAATCACTCTGTTAAGGACGTTGTAGTTAAACTGTCTGAGACTCCAGGAAGCCTAGAGACCAGTTGGGCTCCTGGTATCCTGGAAACCAAACGTTTCCATCTATTTTTCACAAGAGAATCAGTGGTCACTGTTGGGTGTTCCAAAGCTAACCCAGGCATTTCTTCTTTTACAGAACTCTTTCCTGCACTCTGCCTTTGGTTTTCTTTCTTCATGATCTGTACTACTTTGCAGTTTGTCTGCAAAATTCGAAAATAGTTATAATTAGCTCCAGGGAACTGCCCAAAAACCTCTTTCTTCTCCTGGGATTTTGGGAAGTCGATGTGCCTTGAGGTAAATGGCCATCTGGTAGGAGTTGATGATGTGCCTCACAGAAGTCTCTCTGGTAAGGCAGATGTACGGGAGTGGAGGGGGGAAACGATGAGAGTCACAAATGGGGCCTCTCCAGAATGCCTTCCCATGAGGGGGTGCTAAATTCAGTGTGTGAGGATGCCAAATCAGGAGAGAGGAGGCTGCCCGTGTGTTGGCTCGGCTAATTAGCACGGATTGACGATAATTAGGATGAGACCACACAGGGAGAGCACCATGTTGCAAGCGGTAGACCAGTAAGTAAACCGGAGCTCAAAATTGCATGTCTCTAAAACTTGTGGGAAATCTTCTAGAAGATGGGCTACACCTCCAGGCCCTGATTCTGATGGTGGCCAAGAGCTCCAAGTGTCAGTTTGTGTCTGTATTTGATAGTGGGAACAAGAGCCTCCATGGCGAACTCAGGTCCAGAGAGATGGGTATCTGGGCTTTCTCCACTCTCGGCTCCTTTGCACCCACTGCCCTTGAAAGATCCAGGAGGACTGAACAGGGGACCCAACTAGGTGGGGAAAGTACAAAAGGAACAATTAGTGAGGCAGGCTGGCTTCCCAGCACCTCTTCCCGGGTTTTAGCACCATGCCACCCCATCTGTGTACTGTGTACTCTGTGCGATTTCAACTCCTCCTCCCGGTACATCCGGATCTCCGTAGTGTTTCTCCTTCTTCGCTTCCTTCTCAGCCAGAACTGACACCCTGACTCCTCTGCCTAAGTTACCGCCTCTTCATTGGCACCTTGGACTCCAAGGACAGACGCCATCCTTCCATTCCGTAGACCTCAGTTGGCTCTCTGCTGCCCCCACCTGGTCCATATAAAAATCTTCCCGTGGTGATCTGACAAAAGCACCATTTTAAATCCAGCGGCTGGTTTCCTGAAGGTAATTTAAATTTTGCTAATTTTCTTACACTGTAATCTGACTTAATTATACTACCAAGTAATGAGCCATGTCAGGCACTATCTTAGGTTTTTTTTTTTCCTTTTAAATAAATGGAAAACAGTGATGGTATACTAAAATTCCCCCCCCCCCAAATCCAATTCAAAAATTAGGATGCCATATATGAATCTACTTATTCCAATGTCATAATATTGATATTTTCCTCTCGTTCTACTTCAAACAGCATACAGTAGTCATAAGAGAGTTAAGGAAGGATGACAAGGAAAGAAGAGGAAGAAGGGAACTCCTCCAGACACTTAGAAAACGTATTAGAATACACTCCAGCAGCTTCCCTACAGCCCTAAGCATATAAGCATGTGTCTTGGTTACTATTCTATCGGCACCACCAAGGCCAATGATAAAGAAGTGCATCTAACTCACGGTTTCAGAGCGTGAGTCCACGACCACCATGGCAGGGAGCATGGCAACAGGCAGGCAGACATGGCTCTGGATCAGTAGCTAAGAGCTCATATCTTATCTGAAAGAGAAAACAACAAGAGGGCAAGACTGGGCCTGGCTCGGGCTTTTGAAACTTCAAAGCCCACCGCCCACCCCACCCCACCCCAACCCAACCCCGCCCCCAGTGACACACCTCCTCCAACAAAGCCACTCCTCCTAAGCCTTCCTAAATAGTCCACCGACTGGGAACATATGGGGGCCATTCTCATTCAAGCCACCGCAGTCTACTCCCAGGTCGCCACAGGCTTGTAGCTACATCATGATGCAAAATTGCCTTCAATCCAAACTTCAAAGATCCCCAAAGTCTTTCAAAGTCTCGACACTGTTTAAAAGTCTAAAGTCCCTGTATTGTCCTTGGCTGGTGCCATAGTTTGAGCGGGACCCCTGGGCCCAAATCTGCCTATCATAATGTTCTTCTTGTAGGTTTCTAGGACCCTCTGGATCCTTCTACTTTGCTATTCTCCCATGCTTCTCTCATCTAGAGTCCCAATAGGATGTCCTCCCCTCTGTCCCTGTTTCCTGGTTAGTGAAGACTTTCATGGGACATGCCCCTTGGGCTAGTATGCAGATATAAGTGAGTATATACCATTTAACTCTTTCTGCTTCTGGGTTAACTCACTCATTATGATCATTTCTAGCTCAATCCATTTGTCCACCTTCAAACCCCTACCCAGATCTAGCCAATGGACAGGACATTCTCCACAGTTGAGTGGAGACTGGGGTATGACTTTCACATGTACTCTGGTGCCTCATATTTGGCCATGTCTCTGGAAGGGGAGACCTGTTGGTACTCAGAGGAAGGATAGTAGGCTACCAAGAAGAGACTTGATACCCTGTGAGCATATAAAGGGGGAGGAAGTCCCCCTCAGGCACAGTCATAGGGGAGGGGAGTAAGGGGGAAATGGGAGGGAGGGAAGAATGGGAGGATACAAGGGATGGGATAACCATTGAGATGTAACAAGAATAAATTAATAAAAAATGAGGATTAAAAAAAAAGTCCAAAGTCCCTTCTGTGACCCAAGGCAATCTCTTTAACTGTAAATATCTGTAAAATCAAAAGGAAAATTACACTCTTCCAACATACAATAGCACAGAATATACATTACCATGCCAAAAGGGGGAAAAGCAGACATAGCGAAGAAATACTACAAATACCAATGAAATATTAGAAATACTAGAAATACCAAAGCAAGGGTGAAACACAGCAGAGAAAACTCCAAATCCTGTGTCTCTGTGTCTAAAATCAAAGGGATCTTCAGCTCTCCCGTTCCCTCCAGCTTCCTTGGCTCTACCACCCTCCTCTCTTGTGGGCTGGTCCCATGCCCTGCCGGTAGCAGTCCCTGGCAGGTACTCCAAGGCTCTGGCATCTCCAACATGTTGGAGTCTCCAACCCACTCCAGACTTACCTTCACAACCTCAGGAAATGGCTACTCTGGGCCTCCCTGCAGAAATGCCACATGCTTGGCCTCAGCAGCTCTCCTTAAGCAGGGAGGAACATTGCATATCTCGTTACTCTTGTGTCTTTCTTGATGAAGTCAGAACCACATGGCCAAAACAGACATGTTCTTCTGCTTGCTCCGAGATGGAATCTGGCCCCCTCATCAAATCGCATTTGCATACATTTTGACTTATCCATAGTTTCCTTTGTTAGCTAAGTTTTCTTTTTTACAGGTTTTAGGTTATCTCAGTGTAGTCTCACCCAGAGGGCACCTCTGCCTTTATTCCAGTTTTCCTCAAACCTTTCCAGAAACTTCTCATCTCTTTGAACACAAGACTTCCCTCCAACGCGACATTTCTGTGGTACTCCTTTTCTGCTCCAACTGTGAGTTTTGTACTTCTTTTTGCCTCGCTTGCTCTTTTTCATTGCGGACCTGCGTAAGAGAGATCCCTACTAACCGCATGCTGCCGTCAACACTGGACTGTTTTGAAATTTCCTCTGTAATCGACATTAGTCCAAAACTCTTCTATTTAGCCTTTGGCAGAAGTTTAGAACAAGGGTAGAAAGCAGTAACGGTGTTTGCCAAAATATCACCAAAATAGTTTCTAATATTCCACCCCCTCTGAACAACGCTCTTGGTCGGGGCCTCCACAGCTGGCCTTTCAAGCTCCTACTAGGATGGCCCATTAAGCCTCCCTTACAGCACTCTACCACTTTCCCAATGCAAAGTCCCAGAGTTCACTTTCTGCCAATAAAGCAGCAGTGTGGTCAGGTCATTCCCTGGTACCAGCTTCTGTCTTTGCTACTGTTCTATTGTCGTGACCAGACACTATAACCAAGGCAACTTACAAGAGAAAGTATTTCATTGGGTCAGTGCATGATCATCAAAGGAGGAAGCCTGGTGACAGGCAGGCATGGCGCAGAGCAGTAGTTGGAAGCTACATCTTATCCATAAGATGGTAGCAGAAGAGAGTAAGACCAAGCCTGTCATGGGCTTAGATGGGCGTGTGTGTGTGTCTGTGTTGTGTGTGTGTGTGTGTGTATGTGTGTGTATGTGTATGTGTGTGTGTATGTGTGTGTGTATCAGTTAAAAACAAAAAGCAAAAATGCAAGCTGGAGATATAGCTCAGGGCTTAAGACCAGTAGCTGCTCTTCCAAAGAGTTCAATTCCCAGCAACCACTTCAACCACTTGGTGGCTCACAACCATCTATAATGCAATCTGGTGCCCTCTTCTGATATGCAGGTGTCCATGCAGGCAAAATACTGTATAGCTAATAAATTTTTTATTGAAAAAAGGAAACCAAGAATGAATAAAACTAATTTAAAGAAATTGGAGTGAGAAGCTGAAGGAAAGACAACAAAAACTAAAAAGAAAAATTAAACCCGAGAGTTGCTTCTGTGAAAATAATGATATGGTAAGAATTAAAATGTCCAAAATTAGGAATAAGAAAACAGTAAGAGTTTAAAGGAATTATACAGGTTGACCTGGGTTCATGGCAGAGGAGGGGAGCCCTGCCTGGCAAGCCTCTCTAGAAAAAATAACTTACTAAAATTGACCTAAGAAATTATGAAGAAAGTTGAGTAGATCAATTTTCATAATGACCAGGGGAAGCTGTTGAAGAACCATCTTTGAAAAGGAGCCTAAGGAGATGGCAGTGGAGGCCCATTTCACACTGAGGAAAGATGGAGGTAAAAGCCTTTATCCCCCTCAGGCCCTGGAGTGGACCTGAAGCTCTGAACACCCCTCTCCTTTGGTTCACACTGGAAAGCAGATTGCCTGAAAACCTAGCCCAGCCAGGCTTTGGGAACCTTGCAGACCCTGGGTCCAGGGCTTGAGACAATGCTCAGTGGAGTCGGCCTTAGATTGCTTCCTAACATTCCTACCAAGTGTAATTTAACCACTCAATTCCAAACTAGGAGACTAAGAGCAGCGCCTCCCCTCCAGGTTGGGGGTGGGGAAGGTGGTCACTGTGTACATAAAGTGGGCAGGGGAGTGCATAGACAGCGGTGACCACCCACGGCACTGTGGCTAGCCCTAAAAAGCCACATCCAAGGAAAACGTCAAGAAGCACCCAGGGTAGGAAGGTCAACTTCCAGCTTACAAGCCTGTACTAAGGAAGTCTCTTCTCCGCCTCTGTAAAAAGCCCTCTTCACTATGCCAGTTCCTCTTAGAGCCTCTACTGTGACATTTCTCCGAGGGCCACTCTATGCCTCAGTTCCACTGTTGCACTCTTATTAACTATATTCACAACTTACAACGCAACACATGGAGATACACGTACACACATACATACATATTGCACAATTAGTCAGGTAAGGTGATTTAAAACAGCTGTGATCAGAGCTGAAACAGCCTGTCTCGCCGCATATCCCACTGTCCCTGACTTCTTTTGATCATGAACACATCTTCCACAACCAAACCTCACCATCCCTCCAGAATGACTTATCATTTAATGGTTTTAGCCTTCTGGCCAAGAATAAGTTTAGTAACATTCGCCTACTAGACAAACATATGCATGCAACAAAATGTGCATATAGACCATATAGACCATATAGACGAGTACATCATATAGACCTTATAGGCAAGCGCATCAGTCCTTTTAGATCGGTCTGGAGAAACGGGCTCCTTTCTGAAGCCACTCCAAAATGGACTTGCCTTGGCTTATTGGAGTGGAGTAGACCTGTGGGCAAGTCGTGTTCCTTCCTGTGGAGAGAGATGCTTGCCATCCTCATCTGCCTCCTCAGAAGGACTGGTACCTTTGCGTTCTCTCAGGCCCCATTCCCAGTGCTCTGCGAACAGTGCCCCTAGGGGATCACGGTTTGACTCGCAAGGTCTTCCTTGTCTTTATGATAGCACTGTTGTCTTCCTCCTCCATTGAACTGTTTCCAGCATTGGGCAGCGGGAAGGCCAATGTATGCAGTTTTAGATGACCAGAGTGAGAGGATGTCTTAGACATCAACTAGAAAACCCCCTCACAGCACAAGTGAGGACTGCACAGCTCAGAGAACTAGAAACTTCCCCAACTATAGGTCTCTTGTGAATAGCTCTCTATTAGGGCAACTGTAGATGAGACCCTTCATAAAGCTGACTTTCTGGGTGGAAAAGGGAGCTAAGAAGCAATGTTAATGAAGTTTCAGTGTTACGGTGTATAAGGAATTGATTCCCACGAGATGGAGAGGCAGCTGGGAAGTTTACAACAAGTGTTTTCATGCATAGGACCCAGCACTGACATGGCGGTTCACAACCAGCTATAATCCATGTAACTCCAGTGCCAGGCCAGCACCTGTTATGCATACATGCATACAGGCATACAGGCATACAGGCAAAACATTCACACACATAAAATAAAATAAATACATCTCACGCCCGCCCTGCACCCCCCCCCCAAAAAAAATCACTTGCTACAGAAATATACAGTGCCCCCTTATGGCTGTAATAGATGTTATGCATAAGTGATCAGTAACGGTGAGTCAGCAAAAACTATAGGCGGAAGAGCCTCACTGCTAACAAGTCCTGGGACAGGAAGCAAGTCTAAGTGCCCATCTGTCTCACTTCATGCACGTATGCCTTAGCTCACAGAACATGGGGGAGGCCAAAGACGATAACTCTCTTTGCTACTATACTTTTTGGCCCACCTTGATTCCCAGTAGCATGTCAACTCCTCTTCCATATTTGACACTTCTTCCTCTTCTGACCTCCTCGTCCATTGTCCTTGTCCTGTACCCTGTCCCTCCTCCATCCCCAATGCCCCACACACACACCCTTCCTTCTAGATCTTCCCACTCTCAACTTCCCTGACAGCCTCCACCTACCCAGATGAGCAAGTTAACAACCACATGTGTCCTCTAGCTGACCCTTCTGGTGTGAGGTCCAGTAGGGTGGTACCCGAGCTTCTGGCTCTACCAAGCACTTATTCAGTCTGCAAACAACTGAACCAGCCTGTGTCTCCTGGAGGAAGAGGAGGCCTGTGCAGGGTAGGTAGGAGTTAGCAGCCAGGTGAAATCTGCTTCTCGGTGGAAGTGTCCCAGCTTCAGAAAAAAAAACCACAAACAAACAAACAAACAAACAAACAAAAAAACCAGGGGCTCTTATGAGGCTACATTTACCAGAGGACCGCACTGGTCCCTCAAGGTCAGTGGAGGCCCCTGGAGGAGACAAGTGGCTCAAAAGCTGTAGCACTGATTTCCACCAGAAAGCGGGAACATGCAGGTTTCCCCCATAGAAATAGATGGAATTCTTAACTATAAAACACTCTAAACTTTAAAGTTTAAAGATTTGATTGCGAGAGCGGCTGAAGAGCTCATTCCCCTCCGTTCCCTCCAGCCATGTAGCTCCGTGGGGAAAGAAGCCAACGCCTGTTATCCTCTCGACATGGAACTTGCTGGGGATTTTTAAAAGATACATCCAAATTGAAGATTTGAATTTTTTTTTCCTCCCCAATGAGGCTTTTCTTCTGTGCTCCGACATCAAATCAATTTCAGAATACCAGTTGCTTATAGCAGATACATTTCAACCATTTTCTTTTAAGAGCCCAGAAAAAAAGGCGGTTAAAATTAGCCAATTTCTTCTGGTCATTCTCATTGTGCTAATGGAGTTTTTCTTCCCAATAATTCCTTAGTCTTTCAATGCAATTCTTATACCCTAGCAAAGTAAAATGTAATTTTTAAATGATATAAGAAAATACGGAGGAAATAACCATCTAAGAGATTGAGGCAAAATGAAATGAAATATAATACTTAAAATGATTTGAGAGGTAGAATAGCACAAAATTCTTGTGTCTGTCTCTGGAGTAATAATTTGAGATAATGTCTTATATCCCTAAAAGAGAATATGGATAAAAAATGAAATCAACTCTTAATATGCCATTGCACTTGAGGAAAGTGTGACAAAACATTATGTGTTAGTGGCTTTGAAGTGATTTAGAAACTACTTTTTTTTTAAGTATTTGAAACTTTCAAGTCTTGCCATGAGAAAGGGAGGAATAAATCAGGGAAGAGTGGGCAGCAGAAAGTCCTTTGCATAGTGAACTCCCAGCCCCCAGCCTCCCTCTCGCAAAAAAGATGGGCATGGGGGCAGGGCTCTAGCTCAAAATCTACCAAATTAAAATTGATTCTACATTGATTAGAAACTATCAACATCTGCACCCACCGATCTTAGTAACTTTCAGGGAAGTGGGTGGGCAGAAAGGAGAGCAGTCAAGAATGAAGGCTGTGCACTCACAGAGGCTTTCACTGGCTCAGGTCTGGCCACTCACAGTTCTGGAATTCTATGCTTCTCGCTGCAAAGATCTGAATTCTGTAGTAACTCCTTAATGGGGAATATCTGGGGCCAATTTAATGATGAATTAACCATGATTTACAGCTCATGAGAGACATTTCTTTAAATAAAAAAAAAGAAAGAAAGAAAAAGAAAACAAAAAAAGAAACGCTTTAAATAATCAGACAACTGGATGAAGCTCATCCAGGTCTGGTCCAGTTCCCTGCGACCCTGCTCTTCGCTGATCTTTGCCACCTTCTTTTCTTGTTTAATAGAAGAGGCTCCAGGCCAGGAAAAAAATAGAGCAGCCCAAAGCAGGAAAGGGCCTGAGCTTGAGACAGCTGTGCACAAAGACATAAATTGTAAGCCAACACCCCAGAGGCATGCAGATGGAATCCAAGGTGTTCACAAAACTTGATTTGAATGTCACACCTGGTTTCTGTCAAATAACAACAACAACAATGACAACAACAACAATAATAATAATAGTAATGATAGTAATAGTAATAACAATACGCATACTTTGGGGTCTCTAGGAGTATGATCTGGCACATTTCCTACCCACTTAACAGTCAGAGGCGGAAATTTGGAAAGCACTTATTACTGTGTAAAATTCAAACTTGCCAAACTGATAGAAGGATAGCTTCTTGTCCCTCCTCTTCAAAGACCATTTCAAAGACTCTTTGGGGTCTTTCTCTCTTCCCACCTCCCTGGTTTAGAAGTGGGAAATCTTGGGGATTCTCTCTCTCTCTCTCTCTCTCTCTCTCTCTCTCTCTCTCTCTCTCTCTCTCTCTCTCTCTCTCTCTCTCTCTCTCTCTCTCTCTCTCTCTCTCTCTCTCTCTCTCTCTCTGCCTCTGTCTCTCTCTCTCTCTGTCAAAAGAAGAAAACAACACCCATGTGGCATCTTTCCTAATGATCATGGCAACACAGATTACTGTCTGGTGAGACAGAGAGGAGATAAAACACTGAGTATGGTAGTGGGAAATTGAGTTTATTGGTGATTAACTCTAAGAGGAGAGTGTCCTTCGGGTTGACAAAAGGAGAATCTTTATGGTCCAGCAGGTGCTGTGTGTATTGGCTTGTCGGGTGTCCAGTCAGTGACCTTTATCAGATGGGCTGTGCTGCAGCACCAAGATTTGGCAGG
Source organism: Acomys russatus (assembly GCF_903995435.1). NCBI lineage: Eukaryota > Metazoa > Chordata > Mammalia > Rodentia > Muridae > Acomys > Acomys russatus. Next base: position 46,220,704 of record NC_067157.1, on the reverse strand, counting down.
TCATTCTATCAGAGATAAATCTGTGCTGAGAAGTTTCTCTCCCAAATGCAAACTGTCATCTGGGGCTTCATCCTTTTCATAAGCAGTGTGATTTGAGTAGTTGCGTCTCCCATGGTTGTTTTTCTATAAGCTACCGGGCATGTCATTACAGATAATAATTTAGAAAGTATGTCAGTATCAGAGTTACTAAAGGTCTGTAATCTAAGATACTTGAAAATGTACTGTGTTTGGTTGTGTCTTGTTTGGTTTTGTTTTGTTTTTCTTGTTGCTAGGGTAAAACAACTGGATAACATCACTTAAGAGGGGAAAGCTGTGGCTCACACATTGAAGGAATAAAGACGATCATAGCGAGGAAGACATGACAGCAGGCAGCTTGGTGCCATGGTGGCAGGAAACATGGCCATTGTATAAAAACTTTAGGCCTGCCTCCAGTGACCTACTTCCTCCAACAAGGCCGCTGCCTAGAAGCTAGGGACCAAGAGTAGGAACACATGAGCCAATGAGGAGCAAGCATCTCACATCCAAGCATGCCATGGCGGTGGCACCTTGCTCTCTTAGTGCTTACAGCAGGTCCGTTCTCGTGTGTTAGCCCCCATCTGGTAGAAATGTGAATTACAACATTTCCACAATCCAAATGGAGTTTCGCTATAGGATCTATATTTTCTGACTTCTACATCGCACTTGCTTGTGTTGCCATTGCTTGTTGAGTGTTTTGCTTCCAACCATGCTAACTTGAGTCTCTCAGCAAGCATGCGATGCAACTGGTACAACAACAAAGAGTGTAATTCAGAGGGTCAGGGCAGCTTCTGAGGCACATCTAGTAACTCTCATGGAATAGAACCCCTCAAAAATAGGATCCCAGACAAGAGGAAACAAAAGCACCCACTGGGGGAAAGAGGGAAGCCTATATCAAACAGAGCTTAAATAGGATGGTAAAATGGTAGTTTTCTTTCAAATTCGCTGCATTTGCTGTGTGTGGCCCACAATCCTGCTTATTCTAAGTTTTCTGTAACACAGAGCATTTGTTTTAACAGCCTTAAGCACTGCAATAAGAGTTCTGTGTTGGTTCCTATAAATATGTAAATAAGGCTTTTTTTTTTATCTTCTCCAGCAACCTTGTCATCTCTCGGCATATGAAGTTGTGTTTCTGTGGTCACAGCTAGCCTAGCCCAGTTCCAGGAAGGCAGTGAGAACTCCAGCAGGATATGAACAGAACAGAGCAAAGGGACAGACGTCATCCCCATGTCAAGGGCTCCTTAATGATCCAGGGAAACTGCAAATATGCTTCAGTTATTATGGGCAGTGGATGTCAGAAGGAATGAGGTGCTCCCTATCTCCTGGCATGAATAACTGTGCCACCCTGGACCTCGGCCAAGCAGAAGGCCATCCATCACCCAGTGTGGTCAGAACCACAGACAGAAATAATCCTTCATAACACTTTTAAAAGTTGAAACCAGGGCCTGGAGAGATGACTCAGCTATTAGGAGTCTTCTTACACGTTTGTAGATTCTGGAATTCAGATCCCAGCACCTATGTAACAAATGAGTTGCTCTGAAAACACCCTAACTCCAGCCTCCAGGAACTGAACACCCTCTGCTGGAATTCCACCTGTTCATATTGAGGCACAGCCACACACACGTAAGTGTGCATACTCCCATGCAGGCACACACACAGACCACACAAATAGATGTCAGATAGATAGATAGATAGATAGATAGATAGACAGACAGACAGAGAGATGCTAGGTAGGTAGGTAAGTAGGTAGGTAGATAGATGCTAGGTAGGTAGGTAGGTAGGTAGGTACGTAGGTAGATAGACGCTAGGTAGGTAGATAGATGCTAGGTAGGTAGGTAGGTAGGTAGGAAACATGTGTTAATGATGATGATGGTAGATGATAGTAGATAGATAGATAAGATAGAGAGATCAAAACTTTAGAATTTTGAAAGAAAAAGTATCAATTCTTCTAAGAAAATGAAATTTAATCAATGCAAGTTGAGTTCTTACTAAATACATTTAAAAATACTGGTGCCTCCAGAAGGACTTTGAAATAAAAGGCAAGCACACTTGGGTTTTTGTTGTTGTTTTGTTTTGTTTTTTTTGTTTTTTTTTTTGTTGTTGTTGTTGTTTTTTTTTTTTTTTTTTTTAGTGCTCAACCCACATTGAGATCCACAGCCCATTAATTATTAATTCATTTCTAAACCACCGTCTTCCAACACAAGCTAAGACACCTTGTATACCAGGAATTGGATAAATGCCTCTACTTTTGTTACCATATGGAACTGAATAGTCACCAAAAGGGAAACTGAGGCCCTACCACATAAGACGTGCTGGCAAGAGTATGTATTGATGGGGTGGACCAGCCCAAGCTCTCTGACTAACAGGTTAGATTGCTGGGGCCCTGGTGGTATCAGAGTCTCCATCCACTGTAGTTACCGTGGGGCCTGGCCATTCCTCCAAGTGAGTCTCTTGAGTCATGATCCAGGCATGCATTCCATTAGATAGAACAAATAATGTCTTAATTTATTAGCTACACAAAAATTTAATGGGAGTTTTTTAGAGAAGCTTGGGAACTGTGCACATTTTTTTTATTATAAACAAAATTCCTCATTGTCTAAATACAAGGTCTAAATACTAAGGTCTCCAGACCTTTGAGATTATCCTCCGCAGCTGGGTTTGAACAGGACCTGAGACTTTTTGCTCTCTATCTCCGGTGTCCCGGAGCTCACTGTCCATCCCATCTTAGAAAGGGGCTCAGCATCTCACAGCACTTCAGTGGGCTCCTTCCCCGTGATTTCTGTGATCCTGCAGCTACGCTCTTCGCTGCTTCTCACCTCAGTGCACATGGATTTGCAGGCAAGGAGTGAGGAGGTAGGGAGCTTGGCAGCTTATGGCGAAACAGCACAGAGTTCAAGCCTGTCTTGGGACACAGGCAAGCCTGCAATTGCCTGCAATGGCAGCTGAAGGCTTGACCCTCCACTTTCTAGCTAAGGCCTGCAGGCAAGTCTCTTGCTCTCTGCCCTCCCCCTCAAAACGCTGTGGCTCTAAATGTTGGTGTGAAGATGAAAGGAGATGAAATAACTGTTTCTTGACAATCACTGCCATGATTGTTTCCCAGAACTGAAGGCAAACATGTTGTCAATTTGGCAGGATCTAGAATCACATAGGAGACAAACATGGCCAGAGAGACAGACGTGTCTAGAGATGTTTACTCAATGAGGAAAGACCGCCCCGCCTGCCTCCCCCCCCCACCCCGAACTATGGGCAGCACCATTCGGGCTGATGTCCCAGACTAAATCAAAAAGGAGAGAGCCCGATGAGCAGTGAGCACCACTGTCAGCTCTTCTCCTGTGACATCACCATGATGTCACCATGCCTTCCCTGCCATGAGGGACTGTACCTTCAACCATAAGCCAAAACATTATGTTGCTTATGTTAGATACTTTGTTATAACAATGAGACAAACACTAACACATCTGCCCTTAAAAACTGTATGATGACAGCAAAGGAAGAGGTGAAAGAAGTGAAGAGACTGACTGGTGTGTACCTGAGTCTACATATTTGAGCCCGCATTGCTTGTTTTGTCCTATTCTGATGTATTTTCTTCACCTTTTCTGTTGTATCTATTATTATTATTATCGTCATCATCATCATTATTTGTGTTTTATGAGACAGTGTATCCTTGAGTGTCCCGGACTTGCTTTCTAGACCAGGCTGGCCTTGAACTCACCTGCCTCTGCCTCCCTGAGTGCTGGGATTACAGGCATGTGCCACAGCGCCCAGCTTTTATTTTATTATTATCCATTAGTAGCCTGTTGGTTTTCTAATTAGAGGCAGAAAGGGGGTGGATCCACATAGGAGAAAGGGTGCAGAACTGAGAGGAGTAGATTGAGAGAAAAAAAATCTATTTTAAAATAAAGAAAAAATTGCGGGGGGAGCTTGGGACAAGGGGAGGGGGTGGTGGGCTGCAAATTCCAACAGTGCTCAGCTGCAAATCCCAGTAAGGAAGGCCACCTGACTTTTCTTGTTGAGGTCTAGTCTCCTTTCCATTGCTGTGATAAAATACTCTTCCCAAGAGCAACCTAGGGGAGGCAAAGACTTCATTTCATCTCACACTTCCAGGTCACCATCAGGAGGGAAGTCAGGGAAGAGACTCAAGCAGGAACGTGAGGGAGAAGCCACGAAGCCATGTTGCTTGCTGGCTCACTCACAGACCGCTGCTTCTCTAGTGTTCTCAGACAGCCGAGGACCAGCTGTCCAGGGAATGGCGCTGCCCACAGTGGGCCCTCCTCCATCAAGGTGGGCTAAGGAAGTTCCTCATGGGAGTGCTCAGCAGCTCAGGTTTTAGTTCATTCCAGATGTCATCAAGTTGACAACCAAGAATAGCCACCACATAGTTAAGAATACCTACCTTATAAGACAATTGTAAAAATTGAATAAAATGTTATACATATCATTTGCCACAGTACCTAGTACATTACAAAACAAACAAGAATAAATAGTAGTTATTATTCCAAATGAACTTGTAAAGTCTTTGCAAAGGGTAAGCAAATATACAGGCTTATTCATCTGGTTACTATTGTGGGAGTTATTGAACTATTGGCTTTTGTCTTTAATTATTCATTTCTAGATTTGGCTTCAAAACATAGGCTGAACTTTGGCCAAAGCTGTTTTTATATCATTCCCTTGAAGAGATTGGAAGAGAGGCAGGAAAGGCATTTGCCTCGTTAATCGCCCCTATCAAGATCTAGTCACCAGATGTTACCTCAGCTGCGTAGCAGAGCTTCCTCTCAGGGCCTTGCTCATAGAGCTTTAGAGATAAACACGAATGGCAGTGTATGCATGTGCCAAGAGAAACTCAATGAGGGAAGTGCTGGACCCTTGAGACGCTACACAAACCAATAAAAAAAAATACTTCCCTAGACAAACTTAACAGAAGGGTCTTCAGACCCAGAAAACGGACATCATTGCTAGTAGACTCTCAAGAGGAAAGTCCCAACACTGGAGTAATTAGGCACACACACCACCACCACCACCACCACCACTACCATCATCATCACCATCAATGCTCCCTTAGCATGGCTAGGGCTGGCTTCCATGTGCTTCTATGTCCTGTGCCCTGGGCTAACCCCCTATGAGGAAACCTTTGCTTTCTTTTCTATGCACACATGTGATTTAGCATGTCAAACATGAGGTCAGGCCAGTAGCCTGTAATCTCAGCTACCTGAGGACAGGAGGGAGGAAGACCACAAACTGAAGGCTATCCAAAGGTACTGAATGAGTTCAAAGCCAACCTGGACAGTGTAGCAAGAACCTGTCTCAAAATAAAACGTAAAATAAGTCAATTAAACGAGGATATATCCAAGATGTAGGAAGCTTTTTTTTTTAGTGTGGATGAGGCCCTGTGTTCAATACCCAATACAAAAAAATATGAAATATAAAATAAAACCTTTATCTAGAGGCATGGTTGACTACTGTCATAGTTTGGATGTGACATGTCCCTCTCAGTCTGCAGCTATGAAAACTTTGGGACTGGCCTGGGAACTGGCCTTTGAAGAGTACATCTTCCTGATCTATCAAAGTGTGAGGCCTTCCACCACGCACTCTGGCCCTCCTCGGTATGCAGGCGTGTATCCCCTAAAACCACAAGCCAAGATAGCTCTTTCTTCCCTGAAACTGACTCTGTCGGGCATGTGTCACAGCAATGAGGTAGTCACCAAGACAGTTGACGTGCCAACTCTGTAATCCTAGTGACATGTGACAGTCCTTTAAGCCTGTTCACTTACCTGCAAGGAAAGAAAATGCTCCCTTAGAATTGTATTAGAATGAAAAATGAAATGCTAACTTCAATGCAGTTAAAACAGCCCCTTGCACACAACAGGTACTTAATGCATACTAGACAGTTATTTTAAGTAAGGTTAAAAGCATTTACTGATTATGAATATATATTTTATATTGACTTACAACAATGAGGAACTAAGTACTATTGTCTACCATGAAATAAACAGTCCTTAAAATAGTGTTTGGTGCATATTAGAGATCACTGTTTTATCATATATGGAGTATCAGTGGATATCATTTTAGCAACATTCCTGGATATGCTAGAGATGACCAATGATCCATCAAATACACCTTAAACTTAGCTCTCAGAAACACAGGAAAGAAGAGGAACTTCAGAACCCTTGAATATTTCTCTCAGGTATTTCGCATCTACTTGAGAGAAAATATTCAGAGACACTAAAAAGACAACCAAAGTGAGGCCAGCCTAGTTGACAGAAGTTTGCTACCTTCAGCCTACAATGCACCATAATCAGGAGCCACCAGTGAATACGTATGGAGCACAGTCTCCCTCAGAGACACTGCAGTGTAGGCCTCGCTGTGGTCAAGTGCTATGGAGAAGTGCTTACCTTTCTTGTGTGACTAAACACTAACTAGCAGGGAGGGAGCAGTGAGATGGCTGAGTGGGTAAAGGTGCTTGCTACCAAGCCTGAAGACATGAGTTCAATCCCTCGGACCCACACGGTAGAAGAAAATAAGCAATATCTGCAAGTTGTCCTCTGATAGACACACACACACACACACACATGCACACACAATTAATTAATTCATTTTAATTGTACAAAAAAATATAGTTGGGCAGGAAATTATAGCATAAAATAAATATGACGGGGAATCATAAAAAAAAAAATTCCAATGTTCTTTGGAACAAGTTTGTATTTCTCTAAAATGGAAAAGTTTTTTCAAACCAAAAGCTTAAGATAAAAGGGTAAATATTTCTTTAATCATCACAAACTCTTAGCCAAGAGCCTCCACAAATGAAAGATAGTAGGTTTTAATGTGAAAAAAAAACTGTATATTTAACCATTTTACACACAGAAAGGAAAAGAAATTGTATCTGATTCATCTTTAAAACTGGATGAACAAGTTTTTAAAGCCAGGCATATATTGGTATGAGTCCACTTAGGGGAAAGCATGCCAGCTCCTTTGTCTTTATGACGGATTGGGAAGGGGAAATTATATAACCCTTAAACCAAGGGTGGAAAAATCTTCACAAGAACTTGGTCAGTGGACCAACAAGATGACTCAGCAGGTAAGGGCACTTGCTGCCAAGCCTGCAGAACTGAGTTCTAGCCCAGAAACCCACGTGGTGGAAGGGAAGAACTGACTACTGAAAGTTGTCAAAGGCACCAGGCATATATGTACACACACAGGCACAAATAAATATTTTTAAATAAGGTCAGTGATCCAGAAAATTATTCAAAATATTTTTTATAAAAAGCAAACCATTGATGCATGTGTTAGATAAACTCAAATAGGGCATGTTAGTGGAGGATTATACCTGCCTGATCCACCAAGACGTGAGAAGCTTCCATCTGCTACCATGAGCTCACTCAACATGCCCTCTCACCTGTGCACAGAAGCCAGAGCACTGGAACCATCCAACAATGAAGTCGAGGAAGACTTTCTCCCCACAAGACCAGACTGGCTTACAAGATTATGCAACACAATTGTCACCCATGATATTTATCTTCACAGCATATTAAACTCCAATAGACTATACTTTATAATGATTAAATTTTTATTTTTAAAAGCTAATCCTTTTCAAAGTTGCCCAGTTTAACTAACTTTCCTTTGTCAGCTATGCTGCGGATCTAAGCTTTTGAAATTTTTCTAGAATTGGCTATATAGCTTCAAAACTATTTCAAGGTCTCACACATTGAATTTATTTAGTTATAAAGTGTAAAATCTGAGTTTGGGGAGAAAAGAATAGTACCCAAAGATACAAAGAAAGTTAAGAGAAATGAACAAAAATATGTACCCTGTGTAAAAAATTTAATCTGGCAAGATCTCATCCTGTTGTTTGGCTGTCATTGCCTTAGACACTAAAATATTCTCGAGATCTGAAAGGTCTATGGATCTATGAAAACCTGGCATCAAGCATCTACTATGTGAAAACATAATCTCATTTCCTCAATAATTATAGTACATCTACGCCTGGGCATCAGTTTGTAAGACATGAACTCTACCGTGTATGATTCTTAACTTTATTACATTCACTTGTGGCAGCTATAATAATAGATTGTCTAAGATAGACTTAATGAAGTAAAAAATTAAAAGCTGATTCCTTTGAGCACTAGAGAAGATAATTCCCAATCAAGCAGGTTTTAAAGAGAGCCTGGAGCTAAGCATGTATTTGTTTGGCTGCTTAGAACCTTAGAGTACTGTAGAAGAGGGGAGAAAAATATATATATATAGAGAGAGAGAGGGAGGGAGGGAGGGAGGGAGACTGGAAAAAGCTTTCTCTTTCCTTAAAGATTGAAACCCTCCTGAAAGAGTCACTTCTGCTTTCGAATGTATTTTATTTACTTAAAGAGAACACAGAACTGTTCTCTCAAAATTTTGCTGGTAGTTTGGTAGTTTTTGAGAAGGCCAGCAAGCCCTTCATAAGGACAGGAGAGGCCAACAGCCATGGGTGTCTGTGGTGGCTGCAACACAAACAGATGAAAAAGTGTAGCCTGTGCTAAGCTTCTCAGCTGAGGATAGACTTGAAAAACAAATGTGTATTTAAAGGCTAGAGAGATTGGTTTAGTGGTTAAAGGCACATGTTGTGTTTTTTGGAAGATCCGAGTTAAGTTTCCAGCACCCTGTGGGGAGGTTCACAATAACCCTGAGGGCTCCAACACCCTGTTCTGGCCTCTGTGGGCACCTGTACTCTTGTAGCGTTCATACAGCGAGACGCAAAAGCATACACGTCCTTAAAAACAAATCAAATCCTGTATTTAGAGAGGTGTTTCTGAAGCACGGAGAAAGGGAAAGTTGCAGAGCTTTTAAAGCCTGTCTTGGACTCCAAATAAACAGCCCAGTGGTAGAGTGATTCAGACCCAAGATTTGATCCCCGGAGCTGAAGAGGATGGGAGGAATCTATTCTGAACCCGGAACACACAAACAAAAGTCTAGCAAAAGGTTTATAGAATATAAAATACTACATCAGAATAAACATTATCTTAGGTCTAGCCAGTTGTTCATCAAAAAAAATTTTTAATTATCAAAACTGTACACAGGCAATCTTAAATTGTTATTGATAGTGTGAGAAACAGCAAAACAGCGGTAACTAGAAAAGCAGGAGTTCTTGTTTGTTTGTCTGTCTGTCTGTCTGTCTTCTCAAGACAAGGTTCCTCCATGTAGCCCTGGCTGTCCTGGAGCTCACTCTGTAGACCAGGCTGGCCTCAAACTCAGAGATCCACCTGCCTCTGCCTCCCTAGTGCTGGGATTAAAAGCATACACCATCACCCCACCCAAATTTTTATTTTTATTTTGGCTTGGTGTGGGTTTTAGTTTTTTGAAAAGTAGAAGTTCTTACAAGCCTCTGGATCACAAATTTGGCTGCATCTCAAATCTTAAACCAGCCAAGAAATCGTTTGTAAGGGGATTTTTAAAAATGACTTGGTGGTTAAGAGCGATTGTTGCTCGTGCCGAGGACCTTAGTATGGTTTGCAGCACCAATATGGTGGTTCACAGTCATCTTAACTCCAGTTCCAGGGGATGTGCTGACCTCTGCAAGTACTGGGCATGCATAAGGTGCACATACATACATGCATGTAAAACACTTACAAACATAAAATAAATAAATCTTAAATAAGTTTAAGAAATTACAAATAAAAAAGAACTTTCCTAACTTCTCTTTCTGTTTTTTTTTTTCTTCCAAGACAGGGTTTCTCTGTGTAGCCTTGGCTGTCCTAGACTCCCTTTGTAAACCAGCCTGGCCTCGAACTCACAGCTATCCACCTGCCTCTGTCTCCATCTCCTAAGTGCTGAGATTAAAGGCATGTGCCACCACACCCGGCCTAACTTCTCTACAGTTCAGAAATATAATCAAAATCTAGCCCACTCATCGAAACTAAAGAATATGAGCAACTCAGATGTCTACATAGCAAGAATAAGTAGCATGCAAGAGAGATCTATGAGAAAACACAATGTTATAGATTCAGAAACTTAATAAGACAAATGCAATTGTAATCCCAAAGATAGCTCTCTAAATTGAGAGCTTTTAAAAGAGCAGTCACGTAAAATAGCCTGTCTCTATACGAGGAGATGTAGGGAAGAGAGCCCCACTGGAAGTTACAAGTCCATCAGTACAAAATCGCAAGCTTTACGGAAACCCAAACAGATTTAATAGCCTGGCATACGATAGAGACCATGTTTCAATTCGGTGGGGAGAACAATTCAAACACTACTTTAAAGAAATATATTTGAAAAATGAACTGTGCGGAAACAAGAAAGTCAAATCTTCACATAATAAGAACTTAAGTCAATTCTAATGAAAACATAAAGTAGCAGAAGAAAATTAAACATAACGTTAAACAAAAATTTTTTTTTTGCAAGCAGAATCTTCACAGGAAAATGCTGATATAGAGAGCAGATGCTACAGCATCTCTGATTTATCAGATTTTAATTCATGCATGAATTCTTTCATGGGCTCTGAAACCCATTAATTTCTATATGGAAGGGGGAAGGAGGGAGGGAGGAAAAGAGGGAGGGAGGGAGGGACAGAGGGAGGGAGGGAGGGAGGAGGAGGAGGGAGGGAGGGAGGGAGGGAGGAGGGAGAGGAAGAGAAAAGGACATATGTAAGGAGTAGTTTTAAGATGTTGATTTTCAATTTTGCCTTTCCCCATACAAGAAAGGCTGGCTAAACATTAGACATATGTAGCAGGCTACTGTCTGATGGAACTGAGTAACTCCAGAGGCTGAGGAAGATGAAGAATTCAGGAGCAGGGCACTGGAGAAATGGTTTAGCAGTTAAGAATGTGTGCTGCTCTTGCAGAGGACCTGAGCTTGGTTTCCAACACCCATCTCCTGCGATTCCAGCTCTAGCGTATCCGCTGCCTCGCCTCTCATGATCCCCTTTTAAATGCACAGGTACACACATATACAATGCAAGCCAGGTTCCAAATATAAGAGAATACATGATCTGACACTTGCCTTCCTGTCTGACTTAATCCCCTTAACCTGACGATGTCCCATTCTGTCCATTTTCTTGAAAACACTGTGACTGTCTTTTCCTTTAAGGCTCCTGATGGACATCTAGGCTGACTGCACTTTCCGGCTACTGTGAATAGTTGGGCAAGCATCTTCTCACACAGGCCTTATGCCAGCTCTTCACTTAAGCAGCCTTCCTTTCTAGATACTCATTTACAGACACTGACGATTTGTTCATATGTCCACCTGCCTCTAGAGCTCTCCAGTGACGTCTTGTAACTGTGGGCTGCACCACAATTCTCAAGAATTAATGCTTAGACTTCTTCTAAAAGCACCAATAACTCACATGATTAACATCTTGTCTCCTCAGCAGGCTCTTCCACATCGGATCATCAAGAAATCTGTGGCCAGGATTTAGTATTAAGAAAGGCAACAATGCTTTCTTACTATTGGTGGTTTTGTGACTATAACCAGAAACAAAGGGACCATGAGAGATGTGAATGCCAGAAGCTGCTGACTGAGGTCCTCAAGTGTCTCGTTGAGTTAGGATCTGTTTGGACAAGGGGTTCCCTTCTGAACCATCTGGAACTAAACCCAGTGCCACAGTCTTGGTCTTGTACTGGCCCTGTCAAGCCTTGTGAGCACCACCACAGAGACTGCAGCTTCTTACACCCAGGACACTTACAAAATGGCTCTTCTTATGAGGACACTTTATGGTTGTTTCTTTGTTTCTGTGGATCTTGCACACAGGTAAAAACTTAGCAAGCAATTAATAACTTGCTTTGTTTTTTAGTGTACCTGACCAGAGAGCTCTTCTTAGTGTTGACAGAGGGTGAATCCGTGAGTTGGAAACTGAGACTACTAGAATATTTAGGTTACATTGACGATTGATCTTTAAGAAATGAATCCTATAAAATATTCATACTATAAAGAGGAGTTAAGTCTTACTGAAATTTCAAAACATAATCAAGAACAATATTTTAAAGATAAATAAATTTATACTCTGGTTTCTCTTCAGGTTGTATAAATCTTTCGCCTTTTACTAAAAATATTTACTAATAAATAATTTTCTTAGTCTTGTGTTTCAATTTTTTAAAAGAAAATATTGAGCTGGGCGTGGTGGCGCATGCTTTTAATCCCAGCACTGGGAAGGCAGAGGCAGGCGGATCACTATGAGTTTGAGGCCAGCCTGGTCTACAAAGCAAGTTCAAGACAGCCAAGGCTACACAGAGAAACCCCGTTTCAAAAAAAAAAAAAACAAAAAACAAAAACAAAAAAAGAAAAGAAAATATTGAAACAATTGCATTTTGAAGCCAAGCAAACCTATAGTCATAGAACTCTGGAGGTGGAGGCAGGAGAAGCACAGGTTCAAGGCCTGTCTGGGCCATATAAGAGCTCAAAGTCACTAAAAACGGCCTAAACGTCCCTCAGTCGAAGAATGGATAAAGAAACTGTGGTACATTTACACCATGGAATACTACTCAGCTATGAAAACAAGGAAATCCAGAAATTTGTGGACAAATGGATGGAACTAGAAATGATCATACTGAGTGAGTTAACCCAGAAGCAGAAAGACTCACATGGTATATACTCACTTATAACTGGACACTAGCCCAAGAGGCATGTCCCATGAAAGCCTTCACTTACCAGGAGATTGGGATAGATGTGAGGACATCCTATTGGGACTCTTGATGGGAGACATATGGGAGAATAGGGAAATAGAAGGATCCAGAGGGTCCTAGAAACCTACAAGAAGAACATCATGACAGGCAGATCTAGGGCCAGGGGTTCTGCTCAATTACTGCACCAACCAAGAACAATGCCTGCAGTAAACATCAAACCCCTACTCAGATCCAGCCAATGGACAGCGCATTCTCCTGCAGTCATCATCAAACCCCTACTCAGATCCAGCCAATGGACAGCGCATTCTCCACAGCTGAGTGGAGAGCAGGGACTGACTCTGACAGGAACTCTGGTGCCCCATATTTGACCATTTCCTCTTGGTGGAGACGCCTGGTGGCACTCAGAGAAAGGATAAACAGGCTACCAAGATGAGACTTAATAGCCTATGATCATATAGAGGGGGAGGAGGTCCCCCTCGGTCACAGACATAGGGGAGGGGAATAGCGTGAAAGTGGGAAGGAGGGAGGAATGGGAAGATACAAGGGATGGGATAACAATTGAGATGTAATCTGAATAAATTAATTAAATAAGTTTTTTAAAAAGAGCTCAGAGTCACACCAGTTTCCATCATGACTGTACCAGTTTGCACTCCCACTGGCTAAGTGTTCCCCTTTTCCTGCGTCCTTGACAGCACGTGCCGTCATTTGTTTTATTGATCTTGCCTATTCTTACTAGGATAAGAAATCGCCAAGCAGTTTTAATTTGCATTTCCCTGAAGGCTGAGGATGCTGAATATTTTTAAAGTGTTTCTCAACCATTTGTGTTTTATATTTTGAGAATTCTCTGTTCAGTTTTCTAGTCCATTTTTAATTTGGGTTACTTATTTTCTTGATGTTGGGGTTTTTGGGTTTTGTTTTGTTTTGTGTTTTTGTTTTTTAGTTCTTTATATATTCTAGATACTAAACCCCTATTAGATATGGAATCAGCAAAGAATTGTGTCCCATTCTGCAGGCTGCCATCTTGCTCAAATGATGGTGTCATTTTCTGGGAAGAAGTGGACGCAAAGTCCTACCTCTAACCAAAAAGCTATTTGTGAAAGAGAAAATTAAGTTTTCTTCAATGGAGTGTCACTGGGTATTTCAGCCACACTCTAGTACTGGCACCATGCTTCGAATAGTTGACCAACACAAAGGGACTCTATGGCTTTGGGGCATGAGGGATGGGGAGCGAGGTTCTTTTTGTTCTGTTTCTAGTATGTTTTGTCTTTTTGGTCTTTCTTATTTTTGGCTTCTGTTTTTTATTTTCTTTTTGTTTTGGAAAGAGAGAAAGGAAGAACATAAAGGTGGGTGGATAGAAAGGGAGGGAAGGTCTGGGCGGAGTTGGGGGAGGGAAAAACATGGTCAAAATATACTGTCAGAAAAGTGCTGCTGTTGTTGTTGTTAAGAAAAGGCAGGATGAGCTACATAAAGGCACAGTGTCTGTGAAGGACAACGCCGGAGCTTTAGTTCTTTGATATAGTGCTTGCTTAGTGTGTGAAGGTCCTAGGTTTGACACCACTACACACTGCGTTTACACCACTACACACTGCGTTTACACCACTACACACTGCGTTTACACCACTACACACTGTTTCTTCTTAATGCTGCTCCTAAATAGCAGCTTAAGAACTGTTTGCACGATGTCAGATCTTACAGGTAACCTAGAGACGAATTGACATGTACGGTACGTAGGGTAGGACATGTGAGGGTGTTTATGCAAATATTACACTCTGTTCTATGGAGGATTTATGAATCTACGGGTTTTGGTTTTGTTGTTGTTTGTTCGTTTTTCAATTGATGGGGATTTCAAGAACCAATCCTCCCCTGAAGATAGTGAGAGAAAAGTGTATTTATTTACTTGGTGAAGAAACACTTCTAAGGGTCTACCACATCTCATCCGTTGCACGGCAAATATGCACATGCCAAGAAGACATTATCTCAGACGCTCACGGCCTAGCAAAGGGACAAACTCAAATGATCTTCGTACACCCAAGAGATGGAAAACAGGAGACGGGTGCGAGTCAGTCACCTGCCCTGCAGATTTCATCTACTCAGATTGACGTCATTAATCTGTTAGAATGTCTGGATTTTGGTAAATTTCACAGATGCTTTTTTTTTTTTTTTAAGATAAGGTTTCTCTGTGTAATCCAGGCTGCCTTCAAACTCACAGAGATCCACCTGCCTCTGCCTCCTGCGTGCTAGGATTAAAGGCACCCCCAGCCTCACACCTAAGGGTTTTTTTTTTTTTGCATGTATGTGGCATGTGTGCCCATGTGCATGCAAATTCTCATACATGTGTGTGGACATATGTAGAAGGCAAGGATGTCTCCTCTTCTGTGGAGCTCACTTTGTTTTCTGAGACAGGGTCTCTCACTGAGGCTAGAGCTCTCTGGCTTCATCTAGGCTGCCTGGCCAGCAAGCTGAGCGATTCTTTTGTCTCTGTGCCCTCCCCATGTGCTGGGTTCCAGGCATGAAATGTCCATGCCCACCCCAAGTGCTGGGTTCCAGGCATGAACTGTCCATGCCCACCCCAAGTGCTGGGTTCCAGACATGAACTGCCCATGCCCTCCCCAAGTGCTGGGTTCCAGGCATGAAATGTCCATGCCCTCCCCACGTGCTGGGTTCCAGGCATGAAATGTCCATGCCCTCCCCACATGCTGGGTTCCAGGCATGAACTGCCCATGCCCTCCCCAAGTGCTGGGTTCCAGGCATGAACTGCCCATGCCCTCCCCAAGTGCTGGGTTCCAGGCATGAACTGCCCATGCCCTCCCCAAGTACTGGGTTCCAGGCATGAACTGTCCATGCCCAGCTCTTCCACTGATGAGAGGAAAGTGAACTCAGGCCCCCATTCTTGGACAGCAATCAGTGTGCCCACTGAGCCATTTCTCCAGCCCCTCACGGCATATTTTGAATGCAAAAAGAAACTTCATTACAGTTTCTCCTTCATATAAAGTTATTATTTTAAGATGCAACATGTTAACAGCCTTTCTCCAAACTTGATCATGATAATATGTTTCTACTTATTCTTTTTAAAATCATTCTTATTTATACAATGTAAAGATTATGTTCAATCCTTAACTATTATTACCTTTGTAAATCTATTCTAGGAAAAAGTATTTACAAATGTGTGCGTATATATGATAATAGGCCATTATCAAAATACACAGTCTTAAAAGTCAACAATAAGATCAGCAATTAAATTTTTTTTGCACTTTAAGCATTTTTCTTTATTATATAAACTATTTAGTTTCCATTTAAAATTTTTTATCTCTTACCTGTCTATTTATTTTAAATAAAATATTAAAGTTTACTCTATTTGTTTAGAAAATTATCTTGTAAAGTAAAAAATTTTGTGTATGATGTTCTTTTTTTTTTTAATTTATTCTTGTTACATCTCAATGTTTATCCCATCCCTTGTATCCTCCCATTCCTCCCCCCCCCCATTTTCCCATTATTCCCCTCCCCTATGACTGTTCCTGAGGGGGATTACCTCCCCCTGTATGCTCATAGGGTATCAAGTCTCTTCTTGGCTACCTGCTGTCCTTCCTCTGAGTGCCACCAGGTCTCCCCCTCCAGGGGACATGGTCAAATGTGAGGCACCAGAGTACGTGAGAAAGTCATATCACACTCTCCACTCAAATGTGGAGATTATTCTGACCATTGGCTAGATCTGGGAAGGGGTTTAAAGTTTACCTCCTGTATTGTCCTTGGCTGGTGCCTTAGTTTGAGCGGGACCCCTGGGCTCAAATCTGCCTATCATATTGTTCTACTTGTAGGTTTCTAGGAGCCTCTGTATCCTTCTACTTTGCTATTCTCCCAGGCTTCTCTCATTTAGCATCCCAATAGGATGCCCTCCCCTCTGTCCCAGTTTTCTGGTAAGTGAAGGCTTTCGTGGGACATGCTCCTTGGGCTAGTATGCAGATATAAGTGAGTATATACCATTTGATTCTTTCTGCTTCTGGGTTAACTCACTCATTATGATCATTTCTAGCTCAATCCATTTATCCACAAATTTCAGGAATTCCTTGTTTTTAATGGCTAAGCAGTATTCCATAGTGTATATGTACCACAGTTTCTTTATACACTCTTCTACTGAGGGACACTTAGGCTGTTTCCATGTTCTGGCTATTATGAATAAGGCTGTTATGAACATGGTTGAGCAAATTTTCTTGTTGTGTGCTGGAGCATCTTCTGGGTATATTCCAAGGAGTGGAACAGCTGGGTCTTGAGGAAGCCCTATTCCCATTTTTCTGAGATAGCACCAGATAGATTTCCAAAGTGGCTGTACTAGTTTGCATTCCCACCAGCAATGAAGGAGTGTTCCTCTCTCCCCACATCCTTGCCAGCATGTGGTGTCACTTGAATTTTTGATCTTAGCCATTCTGATGGGTGTAAGATGGAATCTCAGAGTTGTTTTGATTTGCATTTCCCTGATGACTAAGGAGGTTGAGCATTTCTTTAAGTGTTTCTCAGCCATTTGATACTCCTCTGTTGAGAATTCTCTGTTTAGTTCCAAGCCCCATTTCTCAATTGGGTTATTCGGTTTGGTGGTGTTTAATTTCTTGAGTTCTTTATATATTTTGGATATTAGACCTTTGTCAGATGTAGGGTTGGTGAAGATTTTTTCCCAGTCTGTAGGCTGTTGCTTTGTTCTCTTGACAGTGTCATCTGCCTTACAGAAGCTTCTCAGCCTCATGAAGTCCCATTTATTAATGGTTGACATTAAGGCCTGGGCCGTTGGTGTTCTGTTCAGGAAGTTGTCTCCTGTGCCAATATGTTCCAGGCTCTTCCCCACTTTTTCCTCTAAGTGACTTAGTGTCTCTGGTTTTATGTTGAGGTCTTTAATCCACTTGGATTTGAGTTTTGTGCAAAGTGACAAATATGGGTCCAGTTTCATTTTTTTACACAAAGACCTCCAGTTAGACCAGCACCATTTGTTGAAGATGCTATCCTTTTTCCATTGAATGGATTTGGCTTCTTTGTCAAAAATCAAGTGACCATTTGTGTGTGGATTCATATCTGGGTCTTCGATTCGATTCCACTGATCAACCAGCCTGTTGCTGTGCCAGTACCATGCTGTTTTAATTACTAAGCAATAAAATTTTTTAAACAAGCCAAAGATTCAAGCAGACACAACACAGAAAGCAAAAGGGAGTGTGGAAAGTTGTCCACACCATGCTTCGTCACAGAATTGCAAAGTAAAATAATGGTGAGACAGCACAAACTTAAAGAAAAGCATTGTGTCGAGAATTTGATATAAGAGCTCTTCTTCACCACGAGTGAGAGCTTCCTTCACACAATGTGTCACTTCCTTACAAAACTACCTAAGCCATGGCACGCAGGGGGCAGGCTCTTTGGTATTTACACATACAAGCTAAAATTCTTCAGCTACATAGACGCCTATACATTAGTACTTATGACAGTTTTGTCCTTCGTTTTCATGACTGGGATACAACAAAGACGTCTCTGGGCAGATTACTGGGTAAACGTGTGGTATGTCCAAGCAAGAGGCTAATATTCAGCCTAGAAAAGAAATATACTATCAGGACATGGAAGGGCAAAGAGAAATCTTTTTCTTTCTTTCTTTCTTTCTTTTTTTTTTTTTTTTTTTTTTTAAGAAATCTTTTTTTTAAAGCCGGGCGTGGTGGCGCACGCCTTTAATCCCAGCACTCGGGAGGCAGAGGCAGGTGGATCGCTGTGAGTTCGAGGCCAGCCTGGTCTATAAAGTGAGTCCAGGATGGCCAAGGCTACACAGAGAAACCCTGTCTCGAAAAACCAAAAAAAAAAAAAAAAAAAAAGAAATCTTTTTTTTAAAAAAGCAGCAATCTAAAGGCCACACGCTGTAGGAATCCAACTAACAATGTGCAGGAAAAGGTGCAACTGTAGAGACTGTAAAAAAAACTGAGGGGACGGAAGGATGAACAGATGGAACACATGTCATTTTAGGACAATTAAACTACTCTTTAAGGACTATAGTGGTGAGATAGAGATGACATAGGTATAGATATAGATATAAATAATTTGTCCTTTGCTGTCATAATAGCACTACAACAAAGGTGCTTTTGTAAATTAATGAGTAAACATGTGGTGTATCCAGGCAATGAAATTTGTCAAAACCCCGACTGAACAGCAGGAGCTGAGCCCTAATGTATATTCTGTATGTTTGGGAGACAGTGGTGCATCAACATATATTCGTTAATTATAACACCATTCGGGTGCAGGATTTTGGTAGTGAGGAAGGCTATGCATGTGCGAGTGGGATGGAGTATATTCCAGTATAAATCTGAAGTGTCCCCTCTAGACTCATGTGCTTGAGTACCTGGTCCAAGCCTGGTGGTGTTGTTTTGGGGGAGGTCATGAATCCTTTAGGAGCTAACAGAGGGGTCCTTGTGAGAAGAACTGCAAAGGTTGTGTCCTGACCCCATTTATAGCCCCACCTTTGTTTCCTGAGCAACCAAGATATGAACAGTTCCTGCCACACACTCTCTCTGCCAGGAATTCCACCACACCTTCCTATTATGATGATTAACACTATGAGAAAAAACTAATTATTTTCTCTAAGTTATATCTGTCAGGTATGTTGTCACAGCAGTGGGAAAACTAGCCATAGAGAGTATGTGAAAATCTCTGATTTTGGGGGGTGGGGGTGAGGGTGATTCTAGAATATTCCAAAAAAGTGTATTTCTTAAACCCTTAATGGATTCTTTTTTGCATTCCCGTCTTCCCCCTCCTGCATGAGTTACATGTATTTTCCCATGAAGACTTAGAATCTTTTCCAATGCCCTACCTTCATTCAAACCCAGCCAACAAAAAGCCATTCAGAAAAGAGAAACTGAGTCAGAGAATACAGCAGTGCCGGTACATGTAAACGAAGAGTATGTCATATGTCACACATCAGATCTTCTCCGCAGCCGCAAAGTAGAATGACTACATCCGTTCAAACACAACTGTATCCCAGAATGCTTAGTCAACTGCTCCCAGTTCTCTTAACCCAAAATTCTACCCTAGTCATCTTAAAAACCACACAGTTTAGAAAAACATCATTAGGGTGCAATTGACAACTGACACTTTTCCAAATAAAACACTGGTTTCTAAAAATATAAATTGCCTGCTTTTCTATTGTAAACACTAGGTTGCTGGCAAATAGCAACATGGGTGCCATTATTATGGGAGACGGTTGGCGTTCCTGTATTTGTGTGTTTGTTAGGTGTTTTCTTTTTCTTTTTTCTACAGGCCACTGGCCATGGTGCTGGCTTTCTCTTCCAGAAATCACCCAGTTGCCTTCTAATGGCTTTCATGGCACAAAGAGGTGTGACTTTAGGTTCTTTGAAATCTTCCCCTCTCCCTGCCTCCACCCCTAGCTGTCCATTTGCACAAGGGACAGAGCAGCATGCTCACTCTGGCTACACATGGTTCTACTACAAGGTGAGGCCCCACCATGTTATGACATTCCAGAGAGTGTCTCAGTCATCAATGGCTACATAGCAAGCCACCCCTGCACCCTGTGCCCCAAAATCAGGGCCTTAAAACTATAACAACTTATTACTTCCCATGAGTCTGTGGGTTAATTTGTCAGCTCTGGTCATAACCAAAATGCCCCTGTGGTTGCATTTGGCTGGAAAGTGAGCTTGTGATTGAATTCAACTGTAATATTGGCATGGCTGGGCCTCACTGTGCAAATGATCTTAGAGTGCTTTTCAAAAAAATGACTAGCTCCTGGAAACCTACAAGAAGAACATTATGATAGGTGGATCTGGATCCTGGGATCCTGCTCAAACTATGGCACCAGCCAAGGAAAATATAGGCAGTAAACTTCGAACCCCTACCCAGACCTAGCCGATGAACAGGACATTCTCCACCATTGAGTGGAGAGTGAGGTCTGACTTTTATACAAACTCTGGTGCCCCATATTTGACCACGTCCCCTTGATGGGGAGGCCTGGTGGCACTCAGAGGAAGGATAATAGGTCACCAAGAAGAGACTCGATATCCTATGAGACATAGGGGAGGGGAGTAGGGAGGAAACGGGAGGGAGGGAGGAATGGGAGGATACAAGGGATGGGCTAACAATTGAGATGTAATATGAAAAAATTAATTTAAAAAATTTTTAAAGAAAAAAAAACAAAAAAATGATTAGCTTACTTTGCTTTTCTTGTAAGGCATCTAGGTTCAAAGAGGGTGTGGTACAGAACACAACTGATTACCCAAGTCTCTGTTTGCAGTATACTTGCCAGTGTCCCATGGCCAAAGCGAGTCAAGGGACCAAAACCTAGTGTGGGTTGGAGAAGGATTATACTGGGCATCAATACTAGGAAGTCCCTGTGGCCTGTGGTTATGTAGTATTTCCTCCTAATTGAAACCCTCATTCCTGGAGGGACACTATTCAAGGCTTGGGAAATGAAGAACAAACCTGAGAAGCCTCAGGAAGTTCCTAAAATTGATAAACTCCAAGGTTATACAAATAGTAACAGCTGCAAAGGAAAAAAGACTCTGACAGGAGCTCCTATGAGAGATGCAGAGGCATCACTCATACTAAAATAGGCTTTTCCATGATGCAGCTGCCTTTGAACATGCCATGCTTCTGCAAGCAACCCCTCATCCACACTCTTAGCATATAAAGCTCATAAACACTTATATTTAACAAACACACAGGACACTAAGCTAGGCTTGTGTACAATCCTTTCTTTGGTTTGTCTTTGGTGCTCTGTGTAAGGTGAGCAGAATTCCATTCCTATCTCAATAAAAAGCACACAACCATCTACCTAATAGTCCACCCCGAAAAGCACAAAAGCCAGTGCACAGTGATTTTACAGTGATTTGGTCTAGAAGTAAGGCCATTAAATACAAACTCTGATGACTGTGCATCTGGATGACCTAAAGAATAAAACCTAATTAATCTCTGACAATAATGATATGACAGGTCTTAACATATCTGCTATTTGGCTTAACACCCATACCAACTGTGATCGTCTAAGTAGTCAGACTGGCTTTGACGATCACCATGGATGCACACCTGTACAGTTGTCTATAAAGGTGTTTCCAGAAAGGCTTAGCTAAAGGGAGAAACCTCATTCGGGGTGTGGTAGCACCATCCACATGAGCTGTTCTTCCCGACTTAATAAAAGAAGAAAATGAGTTAAGTGCCAGGATTCGTTATTCCCTCCTTCCTGACTGTGAATGAAATGGCTGTTTCATCACTGTCACCACGACTTCCCTTCTGTGATTAACTGTACCCTCACACTGTAAGCCAACATAAAGCCTTTCCTCCGTAAATTGCCTCTTATCACAGCACTGAGAGATACATATCATTGTTATAGATTTTATAGGTGAGAGAACCAGTGAACAGAGATATTAGCAAGTAGCAAAAGGCTAAGTGCTGACTAAAGCCCTCTGGCTAGGATTGCAAAATCTGCTCTGTACATGTCTTTGTCATCAGACTCCCAAACAAAATGTCCCCACTTGTTATGGCTCAGATAGAAACTGTCCTCCCAAAAGTCTTATGTACTGAAGACTTAGTTTCCAACAGAAGCAGCATGCATAGGAAGCTTGGGGGAAGTGGCTGGATCACATGACCTCTGCCTTCATCAGTGGCCTAACTCACAGAATGGGGTCAAGTGGGGAGAAACGACTGGAAGGCTGTGAAACTGTGGAAGGCTGGGGGCCCGGTTAAGGAGGTGTATCCCTGGGGAATGCCTTTGAAGGGTTTCTTGTCCTGACCATTTCCTGTCCATTCCCCTCTGCCTCCTGTCCACCACAAGGCGAACAATTTTATCTCTCCAAGACCCTCTGCCATGATTTTCTTGGCCTAGGCGACATACTTTAGAAATAATTTTGGGGTTCTTTCTTATACATATGTTAATAAGAGTCCTGTTGCAAGTCCTTAGGAGGTGACAATGATGACCTTCAGGGTAGCAATGTCCTCCAAAGTCATAAATTATAGATCATATCAATGTTGAGCTGAGGGTAACAAGAACAAATTACATGGGTGAGAAACCCCACTGACTTAGGCTCTTATATTTTGATTAGGGTTGTATATTTTTACCAAAGGAATAAAAATGTAAGAATAAATATTGAGTTAAGAGAAGCATACATACTTAGTAGAATTTTTTACATGTTGTACAGGCACAGCATTCCTCACATTGCGGCAGTAACTACATAGAACTGAAATAGCACAGATGTGACCGGCAGTTGCGCTCCATTACAGAGTGGAAGTATTCAAGGCCTCATTACTACCTCAGTGAGCTCAGACAGCCACAACTAAGTGGAAGTAAAATAGAGCTTAAATGACACCAGTTTATCTCCCACTGCCGTGGAGGCTGCAAGTCTAATGGTAGGGTAACAGCTTGGTGTGGTTCCAGCGAGGGCTGTCTCCTGTCTTTCATCCTATGCCATCTCACTATGCCTTCACAAGGTAGGCAGAGAGTAATCCCAGCTGCTGCTGATGCTGCTGATGCTGCTGGTGCTGCTGATGCTGATAATGGTGATAATGGTGATGATGACAATAACAATGACGACGGTGATGACAACAATGATGACGGTGATGACAATGACAACAACAATGATGGTGACGCTCCTTCCCAGGATACTAATCCCATCATGGGGGAGGGGGCTCTCCCCTCATGCCCTCATCTAGAGATAATGAACTGCCCAAAGGCTCCACCAGTAAATACCATCACAGTAGAGCTTAGGACTTCAACATATGAATTTTCAGGAGATACTGACATTCAGTTCATAACACATGCAAATTCCTCTAGACGCTTTAAACACTGTCATGAGCAGAAGAAAACCCTGAAAAATGTAAGGCTAAAATAATGCCTGCCAATTATCTTTTCAATTCTCTGATGCACTTAAGATGTCAAGGTCCTAGAAAGAACAAAACAAGGCTTGGAAACCAGATCAGAAGAGTAGCTTGAGGAGCCATTAGGATGTAATTTTCCTCCAGAACATAAAAATTATAGTCTTGCTAATCAAGTCTGTTTTGAGATTTTTTTTTTCACTCATATTCACAAAGCATGGGCTGTGTGTGAGCCAGAACTGGTATAAACCTACATTCGACCACTTTTTATTTCAATGACCTCGGATGAGACCCTGTTAATCACTTTTAACTCAATTGTAAAACTGAGACTCATAATCCCACCTCTAAGACTCCTGGTGAACACTGTATGAGCGAGCGAGAGCAGAACTGACATTGGGCGTTGAATAGCCATGTGTTGGCTGTTCCTTTGCTCTGTCTCTTTGACTGACTTTCCTTTTTAAAACAAACTACCTTCAAAGTCAGAGCATATTAGGAAATCATTCTTCCTGAAAGCCTTGATCATTACAAATACGAGATTTTATCTAAAAGCTCTACATTAAAGGATTAAAATTGTTTTTGCAAACCTTAATAGGAAAATTAACAATTACTTCCAAGCACAGGGCAGGAGGCCAGCCAGACATTTCCCGTTCAATATACACCACCACGCTCTAGGGACTAATTATTAGGTTTTATATCTACATTAGAATCAGAAACTGAATGAAAGCCAAGCATTTTTTTAAGGCATCCAGCAGGTAACCCACAATACACTTGGCATCAAGACCACCACTATGTGGGTGTGACCAACTCTCTACTACAAACTACGAGTTGCAGGTGAGCTTTTTCACTCTATTTTCATACTAGGCAATGCCAGTAGGGTTCTTGCGGCACAAAGCTTTTGTGGTGCTCTTGTTTCCAAATGAAAAGGGGGCTGCTTTTAGGGTATACCACCTTCCTGCTCCTTGGTCCACTGCACGCTATATCGTAACAATGCTGAATGCCTCTGCAAATGACCCTGAATCTTCTGTTAATATATACATGAAGAGAAGAAGGACGCAGCACTACGTTGGGAGCTTTGTGGTTGGCACTCAACATCCATTTCTCTCCTCTTACCTTAAGTGTTTTTTCCAAACTGTTGAGTGCCGTCCATCGGAGGGTCATAAAATAATGAGCCAGAACAGCTGGGGGGCTGGAGGTGAGACAGGGTTTCTCTGTGTAGCCTTTGCTGTCCGGGACACACTTTGTAAACAAAGCTAGCCTCAAACACACAGCGATCTACCTGCCTCTGCTTCCCCTAGTGCTGGGATTACAGGTGTGGACTACCGCGCCCGGCTAAAACAGCTATTTCTTAGTGGAACAGAATCACATGGGGTAACACAACATTGCACAGCAGGACGAGACACAATTTCCTGTGAATCTTTCATTTCAGGCAGATGTGGACATGATTGTGTGGGTCATATGAGTAAAATGAATGCTACAAGAGACTATGTTAAAGTAGCCTTCTAGCATGCCTTCCAGTGAGTGCCTTCTGGCATTGACAAGTAGAATACTGTGTTTCGTGGAATGCTCTAGCAGTAGACTCCAGGTGCCACTTGAGTTGAGCCAGTCAGGTGCCTAAGTGTTAAGATCTGGATATTGGCAGTGGTCACAACTCCACTACCACAGCTACTGTTACTGGGCATATGATAGGCACACTTGGTTCGCTGAGGAACCGTTACCAGATCATGTAGCACGTGACACTGTATCCTGGCTTTCTGGTTGCTCTCATCCTGCTCCATGCACTTGGGGATGTCCGTAGAAAGCTCAATCACACTTTGGTCCTTTCTGTCCCTTCAGTGCTGTGATTATTTGACACACCTCTTCTTGCTTGCCCTAGTGTAAGTAGCACCTGTTCTGTACTGTGAACTGTTACAGCCATGGAGCATTCAAAATGAGGCCAACAGATGGTGGTGGTGCATGCCTTTAATGCCAGTACTCAGAAGACAGAAGCAGCAGGTGGATCTCCATGAGTTCGAGGCCAGCCTGATCTACAGGACAGCTATGGCTACACAGAGAAACTCTGTCTCGAAAAAACAAAACACAAAAAAAAATACTAATGAAATAAATGAGGTTATTTTCAGGTTCTCAACCTTAAACAAGAATTTAGTTAAGAGTCCCCATGGAGTCTTGTGAAAGAAGCAAAAGGTATAATTTCTCACCAATATTTGCTTTTTGCTGTTTAGGGGTTTTGGTAGGCACTGTGCTAAACGATGGAGGAGCAGTTGTTGGATAATTGGTAAAACTACAAGGCAGAAGATACCAAGACAGTTTAGTGTCTTCGGGTCTAGATCCATAAAGGATGAGTGAATCTATCTTTAGTCAGGTTTCCTGGAAAGACTGTGAAGCACAGGGCTGGTCAGTGGCATACTGAGAACCCAACTTGTGAGGAAGTGGGAAGTCAAGGCTGGCTAGGGTGTGGTGGCCCTGCAGTGTGATTGCAGCAGAGGCGTTACTATCTAGTAATTACTACACTTCTGTCGCTGTGATCAAAGTGTGCTGATAGCAAGCCATTTCGGGAAGGAAGGGCTTATTTAGCCTACAATTTTGGTTACAGTCCATTGCTGTGGGGAAGTCACAGTAGATGGAGTTCACATTGTATCCCACAGAGGAAATAATGCATGAAGGCTTGGTTGCTTGCTCCTCTCATATAGTTCAGAACAGCCTTCCTAGGGAATGGCACCACCCACAGTGTGCTGGGCTTTCCCACATCAGTTAACAATGCAAACAGTCCTCCACCAGATAACCTGATCTAGAGGATTGCTCAATTAAATCTTCCAGAGTAATTCTAGGTTGTGTCAAGTTGACAGTAAGCTGGCCATCACACAATCTCATGAGGAAGAAAGAGTATAAAGCCGAGAGGACTTTCCAGAGTATCCTGCACTGAGGGACAAATGCCAAGTCTGTGTGTCCCTACATCACCCACTCACTAGATGAGAGCTATCCTCAAAAAGGGTCTGTGAAAGAAGGGCAAGATGTAAGTCCTTGAAAGGGGCTCAGATGTGGGTTGTCAGGAGCCAACAGCTCTGGGGACATCAAGTACCAACACTTTGGGGCCACGGGCATAACTCAGAAGTACAAGCACTTTCCAAGCTTGCTTACAATCTGGCTTCTTACCTGTGGAACCATCACTTTAATGTCTAATGTCTCCTTTGTATGACAGTCTCCCTAAATCTGCATCTATGTTCATGCTCATATTTTCCATTTAGAAAGATGTCTGTCTCTTTATTCTTATTTATTCTTCTCTCACACAGTACATCCCAACCACAGTCTCCCCTCCCTCCACTCCTCTCCCCACCTATCCATCCCACCCACCCTCTCTTCCCCAGAGTCACTGCTCTGAAGGCCTTTTTCCTAATCTACATATGGGGCACTTGTTCCTTACCCTACTGACTAGGAGAAGTCCCAGGACCATGGGCCTTCAAGGGTCTTAAATATTCAGAAGAAAAGGGAGAGAGGGCTCTGAGGCAAAGGGGCAATGATGTTTTAAGAGGGGAATGGCTGGGTATGTCTAAATATGATGGAAGTAAGCTATGGATGGATGTGGGGTAGGAACATCTGAAGGAGAGCCAATAAGCTTGTGGGAACGGGTTGCTAAGGATGTGAGTGCCCAGGCAGGGAGGAGAATTAAGCTAAACTAGGAAGAGGAAAGATATGTGTGCATGTACACACAACAAGTGTTATTAGGATGTAGCAGCCAGGGTGTTTCCTGTAATGGCTTCTATTTTTCTGAGTGAAATCAGAGGATATTATCCCCTGAGAACAAAGAAGGAAGAGATGGGATAAAGACAGTGAAGGAGGCGAATATTTTCAGAAATACGAATAGTTTCGAAAAATGGCAGTGAGATCCAACCGGGAAAACGATGTAGGGTGACCAGTTCGCACAGAGGGCTCTGCAGAGATCAAGGGCTGTGGATTCGGGATGCCACTTAACTGTGATTTTATGTGATTTTCTCCAGCCTCATTCAGTGGGGCAGATAAATCAGCAAAAACACCGGTCGCTAGGATGAATTCAAACTTGAGGCCAGAAGAGCCAGGGAATAAGAAGTCAAAGGTGTTAGTGGCTGGAGAAATGAATATAAGGGCTAGGCTGACACCAGATGGAGTAAAGATTGACAGGGCAAGGAGGAGGAAATGGAGTGCCAGCGAACCTCAGGTCCAAAGAACAGCTGTTTGAGAGTATGGGGTGAAGGGCTTGGGTTAGGAGAGGTGGTACAGATTTTAATGCTCCCATCCGTGCAGGCTGCGCGGATATATATTCTTGAGTATCTGGCCTTCCACTGCAATGTGGTCAACCTACCAGGGACCACACTCAAAGAAAACTTACTCCCCCTCCCCCCCATAGCAGTTATCAACTGTCAAGAGCTCCTTAGCAGCGAGGGGTGAGACATCACGCTCCACTCCTGCTTTGCATGCTGGGTTTTGTCCGTCGTGAGGTTGTGCAGGTTTTTGTGTATGCTGTACCAACTTCTGTGAACTCATACGTGCAACTGACCCGCTATGTTTGGAATACCGTGTCCTTATAGTCATCTACTGCCTCTAGCTCTGAGAATCTTTGCACAATAGCTCTTCCTTAATGATCTCCTCCCCCCTCCCCCACTCTCTACCCCTCTCTCCATCTAGTGCAAAAAGAAGCTTCCATGGTAAGGGCTGAGATGCACTAATCAATAATGATAAGTCCTGTTCACTTATCAGAGTAATAGCACTAGCTTTTCAACTAGGGCATTGGCCATATTCCCTGATACCAGTGCCTCATAGTTTCCATCTTGCAGAGTGGCCTTTAAATCCAATCAGAGCGTGCTTAGTTACTCCCATGACATCTGTGTCATTTTTGGATCAGCGGACATATGTTGACAGGCTGGTCATTGTTGTAGCTCCCAGGGCCCACGGCTGGATAAGGTTATGAATTGCTCTTCTCCTCTGGCAGTGTGCATAGCATCTTCCTGCACTCTGATCCCTAGCCAATAGGGATGAAGCTTCCAGGTGTGTAACAAATTGAGTCCTCCACATCCTATAACTCAAGTATGTAGCGTCTTCAGCAATAGGATCTTACCATCAGGTTCTGGAGAGTAACCAAGAGCATTGGTGATAGCTGGTAATATTTGGAGAGGGGGCCATCAGGTCCACTAGCCAACAACCCCAGAAGAAGTAACCAGTTCCTGATGCTGGGGATCTTATTTGTTAGTCTCTAGTATCTAGTAAGACATTGTTGCCCCATTATAAGGTAATTCTACTTAAACACTACTATACAAACTGACAGAAGCCTTCCAGATTAAAGGTTAGTCACCATAAAATGTCACCCAATAAAATAGATACGTCTTCTGCACGTTGTTATCAAAGCATCAGTATCACAGATACCCTCAACACCCCTTCAACCCATCACCACCTGATGTAGGTCACTGGCCACTCCTCTGCAGAAGGCTAGAAGAACAGACTGGAAATTTAGATGGATCAAAGCTTAAGGTTTTTTGTGTGAGATATTTTCTGGAAATACTTAGATGTCTCAGTGACCAGAACAATAACCTCAGTAGCAATTTGTCTCCAGTGTACTAAATATTTTAAGACCTTATCTAAAAATCACATCCATCTAATGCATTTTATTAGACAATATAAAATATACATGGATATTATAGAAAAACAAAACCCAGCACAGAAACGTGAAGCTAGCCTGCCAACTCTGGAATGCATGCACAAAGGAAAGGCCAGCAACCAACTGGCAATGTGACATGAAGGAAATGGCCTTACTAACACATTTTCAGCTTGTCCACATAACAAGCAGTTACTATGTGCATGAACCATCTACAGGCACAGAAATGTATTTATGCTTGTCCCACATATTTTTTGCACTGAAAGTCCCTAGGGTATATATTCAAACCTTTTAAATATTAATATATGTATCAAGAATTGCTTGTGCCACACATTTGGATAGGCAAAATGTAACTTCACATAACAAAGTATAGTTATAACCACTATGGGTTACTTTTAGTCTCTTATATGAACCCTGAGAGGTAACTAATGACCAATCAAAGGAAAGATAATGGAACATACTTATCATCACTCTAGGTAGATGAAAGCCTGGCATGAGGAGGTGAAGCTAACCTAATATGGTTCCTCGTTTTGTTTAGGGGTGCAGGACTGGCTAGTGCAATAGTCAGTTGGTTGGTTGGTGTGAGATAGAGTTTCACTCTGTAGTCCAGGCTGGCCTGAAACTCACTATGTGACCCAGAGTGGCTTCAAACTTATGTCAGACTTCTTGGCTCAGCCTCCTGAGGACTGAGATTACAAGTGTATGCCACCATGCTTGAAGGAAGCAGTGTAACTTTTAAAACATATTGGATGAGCCATTTACTTGTTCTTTGAAAGAATGTTTTTATGCTTTGTTTTTAACCATCCAAGCCAGTATCTAAAGCTTTCCAGCTGATCGCTGGGTCCTGCATAATCTTGCCTCAAATCAGCTTGTGTTTTGTTTGTGGCTGTGACTTAATAGGTGGCTATATACTTCTCATCTTCTCTCAGTGTTGTGAGGCATTAGGATTGTTTGTTTATTTAATAAGGTGCATAAAGATACAAACTGTGGCTAGATAGATGACTCCATACAAACATGAGGACTTGAGTTCAAATCCCAGTGGGATCTGTCAAAAGCTGGGTGTGATGGAAGAAATGGTTATAACTCCTCTTGGAGAGACAGGAAGATGGTGGAGCTTGGTGGCTGCCATCTTATCTCCAGGATCTGTGTGAGACTCTACCCAAAGGAAATAAGATGGAGAGGCACAGAGAACATACCTGAAGTTTCTGGCTTCTCATGCACACACAGAGGCACAGGCACCTGTACACATTTGTGCATATGTCTCTCTCCAGCTGTAGCCCTAGCTCTCTCAAACACATTTGCACAAAAATCAGAGACAACTTATAAATTTATATCTCATATATTTAAAATAAGATAAACTGCCCAAGAGAAAACAGTCAGTGATGCTAAGAATAAGGTCTTCTGAAATATATTTGTCCAACAGAAAGTTTGAAAGGGAAAAACTACTATCTACAGTAAAATCAATGCCATGAAAAAGTACCTTTGCTGGTAAGTGTATTTGGTGAATAAAATGGAAGAGGATTCATTCATCCTGTCAGGCTAGGCTTGCGTAAAAGATCTTAACTTTAGAGAACTGAGGTCAGCCCTGTTCAGACTTTCAAAAGCAGCATGCAAAGTAACCCGGAAGTGGTAGTAAAAACAGGCATGTTTCTCACCATCCCTCAGACTTCTGTGAGGGTTACTCAAATGAGTCCATTAAAAAAAAACAAAACAAAACAAAACAAAACTCTGTCACCTTTAGACGTCTCCTGACTGGATTTGTAGGGTTGCCTCCCTTCCTTTATGCCAACAATTCTTATTAGCCTCAAAACCAAGGAGAACCCGAGACTGAGATATAAGAGGTGCAGCATCTGTCTTACACATCCTGGCTCCCACTAACCATGGAGAGGGCTGAGTTAGTCCAGTTGTCTCAGGGCCCTGGAAACCATCTGAACAAATCTATTCAGATGTCACCATGACACTCTGACCTCATTGTTTCACAGTGTATGCATGGACTGGGATGTCATCCAGGAATCTATCAACAGGGTCAATTATTATGGTAAAATTGTATGCAGATAGATAGTTAATTTTTGTGTGGGGCTGGAGAGATGGCTCGGTGGTTAACAGCACTTGCTACTCTTACAGAGGACCTCAGTTCAGTTCCCAACACCCACATCAAGTCCCATACAACTGCCTGTAACTCTAGTACCAAGGAATCTGGCTACCTCTTATGATCTCTGATGGCACCTGCACACACACACACACACAGACAAAGTGTGTATGCACACACATACACAGGCTCACATTCATATACACAAGTGCGTGCACACACACATACACAGGCATGTATACAGAGACACATACACATAGTTGTGCATGCACACACACACACACACACACTAATATAATTTTAAATAATATTTTTCAGAAAACTTCTACACTTGGTTCTCTTAAGACTTAAAGTCATCAGTAACATTTCAGCTCGGATAATCTGTCATTCTAAACTCTGTGTTCACACGTCCCAGGGTAGGCATGAGTCAGGGGATTCCCGTGGGTCTCAATGTGCTAACTAATGAAGTAATCTGTAGTTTTAGTGCTTCGTATGATCTAGAACTGGCACTTTTTTACATTGATTTAGTGTGTGTGTGACAGTGTGTGTGTGTGTGTGTGTGTGTGTGTGTGTGTACACTTATGTTACGGAGCATGTGTTTGAGTTAGAGTGGAGCTTGCAGAGGTCAGTTCTTTCCTTTTATCATGTGGATCCCAGGGACTGAACTCAGGTTGTCGGGCTTGGTAGCAAGTGAGCCATGCCTCTGGCCCTTTGGGAGACTCTTTTTGTCTGTGATATACTGTCCCAACTTGAGAATTGGACCCAATGTCTTAGCTCCTCCCTCCAGGAGGCAAGACGTCAATGTAGACGTTCTAGTGGCACTGTGAGCAACTGCTTTGCTCAGCAGTCGCATCTTTGAGGCAGGCACAGGAAACACAGTGATGGTGATGGGACTCGATCAGTCTTTCCAGACATTTGATGATCTCATAGTCAGGGCGTGCGAGCGAGGTCAAGTTCAAGCCCAGTGTACTAGAAACCACCTCCCTGAAGTCCACCAACTGCAAGAGCAAGCACAGATACATTAGCTGGGAAAGAAAAGCATACCACCATGGCTGGGTCAAATGCAACAACAATAGCAAGAGAGGAAAACCCAGAATGGCACGAGGGAGGCAGATGACCCACTCTGGCCTGGGTTCTCTAAATTATGAATAAGTAGACTTGCCTGCTAAATGGCTTCTAAAGTCCCTGCAGGTTCCCCAAGCTTCAGCAATTTCATGATCTCTTGTGAGTCAAGTGGCCATGTGTGTGTTTGCTACCAAGTCAAGAACCCCAAGAAAACATTCAAGCCCTGGCCTCACTAAGTCTGTTCTGAAATCCTCGACAAGTGAATGACAGCTGAGGACGTGCTGCTCTGGGGCCTTGAAAGGTGCTACACAAATGTTAGGGTGAGCCTGCTGGTGAGTGATAAGCATCTCTGCATTGGGGTGTTAACCAGGCACTCAATTTCTGAAACTCAAAGAGAAAGAATGAGCTGATGAAAACAAGGAGGGCCTTCTCAGACCACCTTGCAAAGACTGCTGCCTCCACGTGTGCTTCTCCCGCTGGGCTGATCTGACATTGCTAGATGCCCATCAAGACGGGGAGAAGGAAAAGCAATGGTTAGAACGGGCACCACCTCTCTTCACATTCTTGTAGGGTGGTTTCTGTGGCCTTGGGCTAACCTACGCACAACAGGTGCATCTCGACAAGCCTTCAGGAAATACCCCCCATTTCAGAAAAGATGGGATCCAACCTGCAGGCGGATGGCCATCAGAACACCATCCAAACACGCCCTCATTCATCCCCAACTTCCTCCCCATGAACGGTCCAGCACGGGAGGTGAAAGGCTCTCTTACTTGCACACCTACCCCAGAAGGGTACGCTGAAACATAATTTTCACTGGGGTGGCAATACTGGCTTTGTGAGTTCATTAGGCTTCAATGAGATCATGATGGTGGGGTCTCCAAGACAGAATCCATGTCCTTATCGATGAATCCCCAGAGCTTTCACCTTCTGAGGGTTCCCGAAGATGCCATTCATAAACCTGATACCCCATCTGCTGATACCTCGACATTGACCCTCCAACCTGTAGACCTTCAGGAAATAACTGCCCTGCTTATGAGCCACCCTGATTCCCACACTTTGTTAAATGACCCAAATAGAGTAACGAGGCAGCCTAGTCTCCTCTCAGACTTTCCCACCCTCTTGGATGTTGCCAACACTCACAATTCCTGAGATGCTTTCTTCCTGAGAACCCTTGCTCTTAGAATTTGGCTCTTCCCGGCTCTGCCTGACACATGAGCCAAAGCAGAGTGGGGGAAAAAAATCCTAGGACCATATTCCATTCTCTGCCCTTTTCAGCTTCACACAGTGACATGCTAGTCAAAGGCAGCAGGGGTCAGACTGCCCGGGACAGAGTTCTTTATGTTCGACCTGATGTGCTCAGGAGATAAAATTCTCCTCCTTGCAATCAGCCAGCCAACGCGTACTTTTTTATGGCTTACATCTGCGCTTGGTCAACCATGAAGTCTGGGTGCCACTGTTTGAAATTGGAGGCTGTTTCCTGTAACAGACCTCTGTGGGAGATAAAGCTTCTCTGTGAAGTGCCAAGCCCTGCCTTACATGAAATGTGATGTGGCGATCTCCAGAGGCAATTATCAAACACAGCTTAAAACAACTCATTGCCACCAGGTGCTGGGCTTACACTGGCTTGCTACTGCTTTGAGAAGAACATTCTTTTTTTTTTTTTTTTTTTCTTTTTCCTTTCTTTCTTATAATGTATGCCATGCAATCATGAATTGCATTTCTTGGCTGAGAGACTCAGAATGATTTTTTGGCATGTCAAAAAGATGCTGGTGAGTGGGCAGGTCTGTTGAGAAGATAGAACTCTTCACAAATTGTGCGGGAAGAAATGTGTGAATGATGCTCTCATTGGCAGCACATATGCCACAGTTAGAATGGCACAGAGGAGGCAGGCACGGCCCTACCCACGGCTGGCATGCCAGCTCCCGAAGCACACACTGTTAAGTGTGTGAATACCCAATGAAGCTTCTGAGCCACCCATCATGTCCTGAAGAAGCTTCCACATGCAAACTTGTATCTACCTCCTGTTCTCGTATCTCCGCTTCTTCCAGGGATTTCTTCACGGACTCCAGTTCAATGATGGCCACCTCGATCATGGCCCTGGACCTGGCCTTGTCCACTTCAGCGTCCTCCATAGTACTTTCCAGTTCAGACTTGACCAACATAAGCTTTTTCTCCACTTGCTCCTTCATTTTCTCCAGCTCGTCTCGGGATTTATTTAAGTCTTCAATGGCTTTGGTCTGTTCCAAAGTTTTGATCTAAGAAGTCAAGAGAATGTCTTATCATTTCCCTGGCACTTCTCTAGGAGAACTGTATACAAAGTCAGTGGAGCTCACTTAACTTTTTTTATGAATAAAAAATATACTTCTATGGTGGCGCACGCCTTTAACCCCAGCACTCAGGGAGGCAGAGGCAGGAGCATTTCTATGAGTTTGAGACCAGTCTAGTCTACAAAGTGAGTGCAGGACAGCCAGGACTACAAGAGAAACCCTGTTTCAAAAAACCAAATAATAATAATAATAAATAATGATGATGATGATGATGATGATGATGATGATGATGATGATAATAATAATAATAATAATAATAATAATAATAATAATAATAATAATGTGCTACAAAGACCTTGCAAGACAGTAAGCTGGATGGACATGACATCAGTCACTACAGCTTATACACTATACAACACAGTGCTCTTAGTTAGGAAGTCAATCCAATAAAATTGCAGACACCACAGTTCTGGAGTGAGGTCGATAAAGTAAAGCTTGGGAGCAAGTTGGACTTTCCATGCTAGCCAGTGGGTCCCTGTGCCTGGCAGATAAACAACAGCAGTGGCAGAATGCCCACTCTTCTAATGGTGTCACAGGGGACTCCTCAGAAAGTCTCCCTCATTCCTGTGAGGGAGCTCTCTAGACATGAACACGAGGGAAAGAAAAATGTCACCAAATCCTATGCAGACGAAGGGCAGAGATGGTCCCCAGCTGGAGACTCACCCTAAGGCCTGACAAAACCCTAACAGACGTACTTTCCTTGTGAGTTTATTTAAGATCAAACCATAGCTGCTTATAAAAGAATTCAAATACGTAAGTGCTGCATCTCGCATAAATCCAGGGACAGACTCGACAGGGGAAGTGAGGGAATGAAGGACAGACAGACAGACAGACAGACATGCAAAAAAGCTGGGATCTGGCGGTCTGTGCTCTCTGCTAGAGAAACCTCAAGAGCCCAGAAGCTCAGAATTCTCATTACACAGATTGAACAGAGAAGCACACAGCTGGACAGAGAAGCACACAGCTGGACAAGAAAGTGGGTTATTTTATGCAATAAACAGGCAGGCAGGGGTACAGTGTACAGCTGCATCAAGGCGACAGGTTTGGCTAATCTTGGTAGAAGCAGTCTCTGTAGAGGAGCCCCCATCCAACTGTAAGCATCCCAGGGAAGAAAGCTATGGCGGACATTTTCTGGATGCACTGTCAACAGTCATGTGTGGACCGGAGAAGGGCTTGGCCATTCTTCCAAAAGTATGAAACTCTGGAGTGTGCATACATGACCCACACAATGGATGGACCATAAACACCTTGAGTGAATTAATCCAGACACAAAGAAAAATGCAATAAAATTCCACCTACATGTGAAACATGGAACAGGCTAACTCATCAAAGGCAACAAGGAAGTTCCCAGGGGGTGGAAAAAGGACAAAATGGGAGTCATTGTGTGACAGACACAGATTTTCAGTATGGGGTGATGGAAAAGTGCTAGAAATGAGTGACAGTGTAAGTTTTTACAGCCCTCTGGATTCACTCAATGCTGCTGAAATGTATGCCTAGTAACAGCTCAGCAGTTTATGGCATGTTCACTCACAGCAACCTTAAGGAAGCTGAAATAGTTTTTTAACTGCAAAAAGTTTTAAATGAGTATTAGAAATAAATACAAGCCAGGTATGGTGGCTGTGATGGCTAGTGTTGATTTCACACAGCATAGAATCACGTAGGAAAAGAGTTCCAATGGGGAATTATCTAGAATCAGACCGCTCTGTGAGTACAAGCGTACAGGAATGCCTCGATCACCATAACTGAGGTAGGCGGTACTACTACCTAGGCAAAGGATTCTAAGTATCTAAGAGTGGGAAATCAGGCTGAGCACAGGCAAGCGAGGAAGCATGCATTCATTTCTCTCCACCCTTGGCAGTGGATGTGATATAACCAGATGCTTCAAACTCCTGCCACTGTGACATCTGTGCAGTGATGGAGGGTATCTTGGAATTGTAAGCCAAAATTAACCCTTTATCCTCTAAGTTGTTTTTAGTTGGGATATTTTATCACAGCAACAGATATGAAGTTAGGACAGTGATGTACACTTTTAATCCCAACACTTAAGAAGTAGAGGCAGTAAGATCAGGAATTTTTGGGCCAGCCTTGTGCAGACGGTGAGTTCAGGTCAGTCTGGACTGCAAAAGAGCTTACCTCAAAAAAAAAAAAAAAAAACAGATAAATAAATACAAACAAGTTTCAAGACAATAACCACTAAGGTAGTTTAAAAAAAAAAACAATCACAAAACTTAGCAGAAAATTAGGGAATTAGAACACTCACATACTGGTGGGTGGAATATGAGATGGTATAGTAGTATGGAAGACACTTTGAACTGCTAAATATGACCCATCAATCCTGCCCATAGCTGTAAGGCTGAGAGAAGTAAAGCCATATGCCCACACAAAGGGTTGTATACAAAGTTGCTAGAGGCATGACTCATCATCATAAAAAGGGCTAACCCAATGTCCACCCAATAGCACCAACTGACAGAGATGGGGAAGACATAGTATAGCTACGCAAGGAAATGTGCTACAGAGCAACAGACAAGAACAGAGTGCTATGACAAGCAAGGACATGGAGGAACCTACAACCATCCTGACAAGAGAATAAAGCCAATCACCAAAAACCACATGATTATCTTCTTAGGAAAGACAGAGAGAAGATCTGAGGCTAGTGGGAAGGAAGAATAGGGATTTATAACTTACGGGTGCAGAGTTTCTTTCAGTGTGCTAAAAAACACTCCAAAATTAGATATTATCTGGATAAGTCTGTAGATAGGCTTTTTAAAAGCACGGAAGTGCATATGCTGAGATGGTAGCACTCTTTTGGAAGGTTCCAGAAGACTTTTAAGTGATGGAGGAAATTGGTCAGTAGAGGGAATGCTTTTCAAAGTTACACCTCCTCCTTGGCTCCCTCTTCTGAGTCTACTCCATATCCACCATAAGGTGAAGAAACCCCTCCTCAGACAAGTCTTCCACGAGCTCCCGCCGCCACAGTTTCTACAGTTGTCCACCAAGTAACTGCAAACTAAAACTCAGAAACTGTGAGCCAGATGCTTCTCCCCTTACATAAGTTACTCACATCAACCATAATCAATTTGGACCACAGTGACAGTGGCACACGGGGTGAAGAGGTGACTCTCAGGAAGGGACTAAATTATCTGCAGATCAGAATGCTGACAGAAAGTCAAGGAAGGGAGAGACCACAATAAAACTGGGCCACCAGTGGAGGCTGCAGCCAGAGGCTAGCATGGTCCCCTGGTGCTGGTCTTAGGGTGCTGATAGGTGGCACAAGGTGGCCTGATCTAAGGTTCTCAGTATCTTCCTTAGAAAGCAAGAGGAAGGCTAGAAGCTCTTCAAGACATGATTTGGAGGGAATGTGACAATTTGAGATAGGCATGAGTGTCTAGCATGACAAGACTTACCCTACTGGTCTAAATTAAGGAGATCTACATCAAATGCCTGCTGCTAAACTCATAAACCAAAAGCCAGTGTCACAACTTTCTAAAAGTCCAAATTTAAAAAATATATACAAATTGCTTTTGCTGTGGTCTGAATGCTTGTGCCCGCCAAAATGTCTACATCTTAACTCCCGAGGCGATACTGTGAAAGAGCGGGGCCTTTAAGCGAACCGGTTGCATTTCAAGGGGAATAGATAGCTGTGATGGTTTGGATAAGAGTAGCCCCCACGGGCTCATATATAGTGAATGCTTAGTTACTAGGGAGTGGACCGCTTAGACAGGATGGAAGGATTAGGAGGTGTGGCCTTGTTGGATGAAGTGTATCACTAGGGGTGGACTTTGAGGTTTGTGTTTACATTGAAGAAAGAAAAAAAAAGCCCAACTTGGGCCCAGGTGTGCGTGCGTGCGCGCGCGCGCGCTCTCTCTCTCTCTCTCTCTCTCTCTCTCTCTCTCTCTCTCTCTCTCTCTCTCTCTCTCTCTCTCTCTCTCTCTCTCTCTGCCTGTGGATTAGAATGTAAAGGTCTCGGAAATTGCTCTTACACCTGTCTGCTTGCTGCCATGCTCCCACTATGATGATAATGATTACGCCCCCCAATTAAAAGCTTCATTTTTCAAGAATTGCCTTGGTCATGGTGCCTCTTCACTGTGGTAGAACAGTGACTAAGATGTCCTTATAGCAAACAGAAACAAGGCATTGTATTCCCTCATAAAGCAGGTAGCTTCCTTGATCCCTTATACCATATGGGGACACAGCTAAGAGAAGTCTTATAAGAACCAGGAAACCAGACTGAGCAGACATCAAGTCTGCTGGTGCCTTGCCCGTGGGCCTCCCAGCCTCTAGAACTCTGAGAACTATATCTCTGTTGTTTATAAGCCACCCAGCTTTGTGGCATATTGTTATGACACTCAGAGACTAAGATATTTTTCTAGACAGCAAGAGGCCTCTAGACAGCTTGGCCTCATAGGCACTGAACCAGTCCTGTAGGGGTGATACATACTGTCCTGGGACTCTGACCACAGCTGTGAACTTACAGTCTGGAAGTCAAAAGAACACTTTCTACAGCTCTGGGAATATACAGAAAATAAGACGCCAGCCACTGGGGTGAGGGCAGCATAGAAAGAGGGTGAGTGAAATGGGGAAGCAGGTACTTAAGATGAGGCATGCACAGGTCTGCAGGAGCCGTGGTGATGACTCATGGATCCCATGTTGTTAAAAATCACTTTTGGAAAGCGATTTCCTGTCAACTCCAGTGTGTCTTAATGCTAATTCCTAAGTATGCTGCTGACTCCATTGTAGTGAGAATATCTCTATTCTTAACAAAAACCTTGGGGAAGTATTAAGGGGTGGTGTGCCAGAATGTACGCAAAGTCGTCCCCCCCCCCCCCAAGATTCAGCTTTCTGTTGCGAAGGAAAAAGCACACTGAAATGTCTACCAGAGGTGACAGGTCACAGCTTAAGAGGTGAGCTGTAGACAGTCTTAATGAGAAGAAAGGGCAGATTCTGAATGACCAGAGGCTTTAGCACAACTCAGAAGTGCTTCGTTCTTGCATAGCTTAGGTCCCAAAGGAACAACAGACAGATGAGCATACATCTACACTGAGTGATCTGGATGCTCAAACGGAGAAACCGCAACACCCAGAAGCTCAGCATGAACAGAGCCGTGAGGTTGTTGCATCCTGCTGAACATGGAGGCCAGGCTATCACACACAGATACACAGGGAGGCAGAGTTCCTATATACCAGGGACTAGGGAGACAGCTGTATGTACTCTCAGTAGGAACACGCTCTGTCGGGGGTCGGGGAGAGGGGGCAGTCTTCAGCCATAAACATCCAGGGAGAGAAAGCTACAGTGGGCATTTTCACTCTGACCACAGAATGGCTTTCCTCTCTCTCAGCCTCACCAGGGACAGCTTTACCACTGTGTGGACTGAGGCATTAGGGTCACTGAGATGCCTGTGT
This sequence comes from Acomys russatus, assembly GCF_903995435.1. Lineage (NCBI taxonomy): Eukaryota > Metazoa > Chordata > Mammalia > Rodentia > Muridae > Acomys > Acomys russatus. Next base: position 46,180,775 of record NC_067157.1, on the reverse strand, counting down.
CAACCACACACATTCACTCAGGATGTCATTGGTCCCTAAGCAGGGCACTGCTTGGAGTCTTGTCAGGGGACAAAAGACAAGGAAGGGAGCGCCAAGTCGAGCCACCAGAACAGAGCTGGGAGGCAGCAGAAATGACGGACAGCAGATTCCTGGGAGTGGGGTGGGACTAAATTGGCTTCTTAATCCTCCTGAGGGACCTTCTCAGACTAGCCCAGAGTTCAGCAAGCAAGCCACTGGCCTCTAATTTTCCTCCAGCAGGACAGAACTGGCCATAAACAAGATTGATATACCATCAAGAGTCCTGCCAGGACCGGGAAGGTTCCCAGGGTGGTGCTCGGGGTAAACACTGTGTGCTATCTGCTTCCGGGGGGGGGACAAGAACTGTGAGATCCTGTGGGCAATTCTCTCTCATACAGAAGTGTCAAAGGCCCAGAAAGGAAAGGTGATTAAATCTAAACTCTGAAGTGTCGGCTGATCCTAGGGTCCAAGTCTCCAGCTGCATTTGTTAAAGGCAGTGCACTTAAACAAACTAACAAAACCCTGGCAGGCGCCAAGCTGAGTACATGGGTCTCTGCATGAAGTGAGGCTGCAGTGTTCTAGGGCAGCAGGCCTCAAATCTTCCTAATGTGCAGACCCTTTCATAGAGGTCCTCATGTTGTAGTGACGCCCCAAATGACAAAATTATTATTTTTTTGCTACTTCATAACTGTAACTTTGCTACTGTTATGAATGATAGTATAAATATGTAAATAATCCTATTGGGTTAGGCAACCCTGTGAAAGGGTCATTCACTCCCTGCGGGGGGTTGGGGGGGGGTGAGAGGAGGTCACAACCCAGAGGTTGAGAACCACTGTTCTATAGTCCCACTGGCCAGAACAGATGCTATGTCCACAAGTTATGTGGGAAGACTTACTCCGCAGTCTCTTCTCCCTCTTAGTCCCTCATAGGCTACATTATGGGAGCTGGCAGCGCAGTTACCCTCACCCCAAAATGCAAGTGCCCTGTTCAATGTGCACAGTGAGGCAAGTCGGGAGGAGGCCTGGGGCACTGAAGAACAAAGCTGACTACAGAGAAAAGAAGCAAGGACTATGCTGGCTGGTGGGAGCCTTCCCCCCCACTCCCTCGTGAGGAAGGAACATGGGGATCAGCTTCCATATGGGGGATAGACAGGGAAAGTCAGAAAGAGAAAAAAGTTTTGCCTTTAGCCGAAGGCTACTGTCTGCTCTGGTGTTTTCTTGGGAGACCACGGAGAAGGCGCTAATGCATTTCCCTGGGTTTTGGAGCTGATTTGGAGCCACAGCTCCTACCAGGGTTAGGGCATACGCTACAGGCTGACAGCTAATGCTCTCTATCAGATACTTAATCTTCCATTGTTTCTCGATGGGCAGAATTAAGACCTACTCCACAGGCTGACCTCATTTAAACAAAGGCAGGAGACTAGGTTCTGGCCAATGGAGACACAGAGCTGTCGTATCATTCCCAGGAAAGAGCCAGCAGGTTGTCTCTCAGGCCTTCCTCCCGGCTGGTACCTGGAATGAGGCTGGAGCTCCAACAACTCTGTGGGGCTAAGAGTTAGCTCTTGGGATGAAAGAGGACGAAAGCACAGGCTAGGATGCTCAAGTTGAAATCAGAATGAGCCAGGCTTTTGATAGTCATCGAATGGCCCTTCTAAATGTGCCACGTCTACTTCCATGTACACACACACACATACACACACACACACACACACACACACACACACACACACACACACACACACGCACATGCACGCATACATGCACGCACACACACAGGCACTGCTGAGGATTTTCCATGAGGCCCAAGCATACACATGCAAGGCAAGCACACTCCACTGGTTACCATCCCTGTTCCTTGATTCTTCTCAGTGAAAAAGCAATTAACATCCTTCCCGTGTGAGCCACTGACACCATGGGTTGTTTCTATATGTTCCATAGAAACTGACCATTGGCTGGGGCAGGCGGTGAAGTGTCTGACCATAGGGAGGTTACACAAAACCTCTTCTACTGCTTCTAGAATTCTGCCACATGACTTCAGAGCCTGCATTTGTTCATAAGGTGATAGCCACGCCCAACAGTCACACTACTTTAGTAATCCCAGGTTAATGAGAAAAGAACAAGGGCAGGGTTAATGCATAAGTCATACGTCCGTGCAGACTGAAAGCCAAACTATGTCATCATGTGTACAGGGGCTTCACATGAGGAAAAGGAATCAGGTGGTAGCAAAACACATTCCATCACACAGGGAAAATCCATAGGCAGGAAAAAACCGAAACTGCATCCCACGTTCCTGTTAATGGTGATTTTAGTGAAATTGCATCATTGCTGATTAATATCATTACTTTTCTAGTTTGAGTTTTAATACTTTGATTTCTAAATTGGTTTTGGTTTCATGATGGCTAAAAATGTAATGTAATTAACAAAGCTATGTAGTCTTAGTGTCTTATGTACATGACATCATAAATTATTGTAAATTTAACACAAGAAGGGAGAACTATGCAAAAATAGCTTGGTCTTTTGAAAAATATTTCTATAATATTTAAGTCTGCATGCCAAGATAATTTTCAACAGCTTAAGAATGAAGAGTTCATCTGGAAAGGTTTTGTTTTCCTTGGTCTAGAACTCAAGGAAGATCTTAATACATGGGCCTTGACCTGAGCCATGGTGTTCACCCTTACAAGGGGACATTCAGATGACCTTAGCCATGGTGTTCACCCTTACAAGAGGACATTCAGATGACCTGAGCCATGATGTTCACCCTTACAAGGGGACATTCAGATGACCTGAGCCATGGTGTTCACCCTTACAAGGAGACACTCAGATGACCTGACCCATGGTGTTCACCCTTACAGAGGGACACTCAGATGACCTGACCCATGGTGTTCACCCTTACAGGGGGACACTCAGATGACCTGAGCCATCATGTTCACCCTTACAAGGGGACACTCAGATGACCTGAGCCACAGTGTTCACCCTTACAAGGGGACACTCAGATGACCTGAGCCATGATGTTCACCCTTACAAGGGGACACTCAGATGACCTGAGCCATGATGTTCACCCTTACAAGGGGACACTCAGATGACCTGAGCCACGGTGTTCACCCTTATTTGTCAACAGACAAGGGACTGTACATGAAAGCTAGAACACAGATGTTCATAGCTGCTTTACTTGTAACGGCCCCGAAGTAGAAACAATTGCAATGTCTACTAGTTGCTAAGGGGACAAACAGAAGCTGGTGCGTCCATGTGGTGGATTACTATTCACCCATCCAAAGGAATCACAGTGGTTAGCGTCATCTGTCAACTTGGCGGGGACACTATGTCCAGAGAGTTGGTAAATGGTGCTCTCCATGTTTCCTGAAGGGTGTTTGCAGGTAAGATTAAAAATAGGTCTATTTTCTTGCTTTTGTTTTACTCTGCTGAGACAGCCTCCCACAACGGAGGCCTGGATGTCCTCAAATACATAATCCCCCTGCCTCCAGCCTCTGCGATGCTACAAACCTACTTCAAAGCAGACTGTGCTAGCTAGTGTGGTTAGATGCCTTCCAATCAAATGAAGCGGCAAGTACAAGAAAGTAAATAAGTAAATAAAATAAGCCTCCCCTGAACAAGAGGGAAAGCGCTAAGCAGAAGTCTAGAACTATGTCAGATAGGAACTGCAATGGTGCCTGTGCATCTCCCTCGTCTGTGGGCTTCTCTACAGTGCGCCTGTGTACTGGCTAGTTTTATGTCACAAGCTAGAGTCATCAGAGAGGACGAAACCTCAATTAAGAAAATACTTTCATAAGGTCGCCTGTAAGCAAGCCTGTGGGACATTCTCTCAATTGGTGATTCATGGAGGAGGGCCCAGCTCACTGTGGGTGATGCCATCCCTGGGCTGGTGGTCCTGAGTGCCATAAGAAAGCAGGTTGAGCAAGCCATGAGGACCAAGCCAGTAAGCAGCACCCCTCCATGGCCTGTGTGTCAGACCCCGCCTTCAGGTTCCTGCCCTGACTTCCTCTGATGATGAGCTGTGAGGGGATGCGTACACCAAACACACCCTTTCCTCCCCGACTTGTTTTTGGCCATGTGCTTGATCAGAGCAATAGTAACTCACACTAAGACAGTATTCTAATTCGCAGTAAATAGAGTGTCTATTTTCTTTATTCCTCCTAAACAAATTCCTGTCTAGCAAAGACTTCTTCTGCAAGAAGACACTTGTGTCTCTTGATCCATCAGACTATTGAGATGATGGATCCCCCAGAAGTGGGACTTCAGAATCTCACACAGAGAGAAGAAAAAGGCCCCAGGCACTTGTCAGACCACTTACAGGATGAGACGTCACACACTGAGCCATCTCCACAGCCCATGATTTTTTTCCTTTCCCATTTGAGGCAAGGCCTCATGTAATCCAGGCCGGCCTTGAACTCTCTATATATAACCAAGAGTGACTCTGGACTCCTGATCTGCCTGCTTCTACCTCCCAAGTGCTGGTATTGTGAGCACGCACACCTGTGCCCAATTTGAGGCTGTTGGTCCTCTGTGTGTGTTTTGATGGGCAATGGCAGAGAGTAACGGAGAAAGGAGTCACACACTTGCCTTGAGTTCACTGGTATCAGCCAGTTTGGCTTTAAGCTCAGTGTTGTGTTCCTGACACACACTCAACTCCTTCTGCATCCTCTCGACTTTCTTCTCCAGCTTCCTGATGGTGAGATGGGCCTCGTCCCTCTCCACTGCCAAGGCTGACCGCGCCTGCGTCTCCTGCTGCAGCTGGGCAATTTTCTGCCGGAGGAGGTTCATATGCACTTCTTTGCTCTCCAGCCTTTCTTTCTGAGTCTTTAGCTGGTTAGATACAAATGAATTTTTTTTTTTTTTGAGGAAAATAATTGAACAGTCAGTAAATATAAATGAATTACTCAGATAATGTCGATTTTTATCTGCACTTCAATGAGACTCATTTGCAAACCATCAAAAAAGGTCACTGGGTTCCATTCCCTGATTGAATTTTTTTATTCGTATTTTTTCCAAGAATTAATTTTGTAGCTACAAAGTATGGGACAAAAGAGCCCCAGAAAATGTGAAAAGAAGTCAGTTCTCCCAGCTGCTTCATCCAATATTCTGTGCCTCATAATAAAAATGTAAAATTACTTTTAAGATGAACAAAATAGGCTTATCAAGAGCAGAATAAGTAGAATATAATAAGACACAGACAAAATCCTCTCCAACCCTCAGTGGCCACGCTTCCTGCACCGATGGTTTCTGAAACAAGAGAGGTCCCACATCATACTGAAAACCTGCCCTAGCTAATCTGAGCCCTCTAAGAACTTGGCTGAGCAGCTCCCGGGATGAGGGTTGATACAGTCTTACAGATGGATGTGCCCAGGAGACTTTTAAGGAAGCTTTGTTTACAAACTTCAACTCTCAGAAACAGACTTCCTGAAGATTTTGCTTCTTTGAACTCTTTGTGTTGTGCCAGGCTCATGAGCTCCTCCAATTAAGCAGGGACGTAAGTGATGTCTTGGAACATCACTTAGGTTGCCTATCCAATTGATGAAGGGAATCAGAGTGGTTTGTAGAAATCGACTCTGAGGGGAAAGAGACTCCTGGGCTCTGACTGTCACTTCGATGGGCAGAGAATAAATCCAGCAGCTCCGTCATTGGCCACAAACACTGGGGGGAGGGGCAAGGTATTAAGACCGAACTGTCGGATGCTCAGGCTGAAGACTGTAGAATTACTTCTCGTTATTTCCTAAGTGTTCCAAGGTGAGAGGACAAAAACTACGTTGCTTTTCTTGCCTATCCATAACAGCTGTGTCCACACCTGGGCCACGCCTTTAAAACCCTTTCTGGGATTTCTCTAACCAAATCCCTTTTAATATTTTTGAATAACGGCTTCATTTATTCTCTGAAATTTTCACACATGTATACAATACATTTTGATCATACTGAAACTTCAGTCTACCCACCTCACTCAGCCTCTTCCCTACTCTCCCCAGGCCCGCCGCCCACCTCCTCCTGACCTCAAGCCCTCTGTCCTATCACTTTATCACCCTCATTATTACTATTACTCCTACTTCCTTCCTACGGAATCCAATTACTGTTAACTGTGTTCCAATGAGTGTGGGACCAGGCAATTTTTCTAATACATTTTTATTTGTTGCATGTATGGGGGCGGGGAAGCACATGTATGCCACGGCATGTGTGTGGTGTGTGGAGGTCACAGAACACATGTGGGAATCCATCGTCTCCTTCTATCTTGTGGATACCAGTGACCTAACCCAGCCTGCCCCCAAGTCCCCTTCTTGGGCCACCTCAAGTCCAGTAGCATTCTGATTCAAATGTTCACTGATAAATTCTGTACACTGGTAATTTTAATGATGACATAATCCTTAAGAAGAAACAGCCTCGGATAGTAACAGAGGAAACTCAACTCTCTGAGGAGAAGTGAAGAAAAGAATGGTGGCCCGATTCAACATCCCTGATGGCAATAAGGTTTTCTGTTTTCTCTCTCAAAATTAAAAATAAAAAAAAAAAATAATAATAAAATTCTTCCAGACACAGTGATCTGGGGGTAAAGGCTAAGTGAGAAATTTCCACTTATTATATTTCACTCTCGGGGCTAAGAGATGGCTCAGAGGTTAAGAGCACTAATTGCTCTTCCAAAGGTCCTGAGTTCAATTCCCAGCAACCACACGGTGGCTCACAGCCATCTATAATGAGATCTGATGCCTTCTTCTGGTGTGTGCAGGTGTACATGCAGGCAGAATACTGTGTACATAATAATAAATAAATAAATCATTTTCTTTAAAAAAAAAAAAAAAACCTTCACTCTCCTGTGGTGTATATGCCATTGCTGTCTTATGAAGAAGCAAACAGAGAAGCACATGATTAGACCCTGGTTACACAGTCTAGCAGCATCCAGGGACCCAGCTGTGACGCAACGTACAGCCACTACACAAAATGGTTCTCCTAAGAAATATTACAAGAACGCATCTGTGTTTCCTTCTCTCTCTCTCTCTCTCTCTCTCTCTCTCTCTCTCTCTCTCTCTCTGATGCTGATAATTCTATAACTAATAATTATCCTTTATCCCTTCTATTTGTTCACTCGTTCATTTGCTCTGGACCATTTCTAACTCAGCCTTTGACTGGATGAAAAGTGAGCCCGTCCCTCTGTGCTTTCCAGCTCAATAGAACTGGTAGCTGCAGCGCTGCTCAGTGCTCCCAGCTTTGCTTCTCGCTCAAAGGAGCAGAAACTATGGGATTTAATGGCCGTGTCTGCAAGTCTCTCTTGCAACCAGGTTTGGTCATGAGAATTGCAGCCATGGTATAAACATAACTTCAGCTAGCATCTTCCAGCATCTTCTTTACAAGACATCGCTTGCATCTTTGGCCTCCCTCTTCTTCCCGTCCTCCAACTTCTGCATGAAACATAGACAAATGGCTTAATGCACCATGGGGATAAAGACCACTGCAGGGATGGGCAGCTCAGAGGCTGAGGGGAGCCTGATAGGTCCACTCATCTCATCTTCAGACCATAGAATTGAGACTCGGATTCTAAATACATACTTTTATAACATGCTTCTTAAACACACTGAACATGGCGAGAGAAAGCCATTTTAATACTTGTGATCTGCAGAAGTTTCTTGTCTCAGTACTGCAAAGGGCAATGTTCCCTACCTTTCTCTGTAAGTTGTGAGCGATGGTCTTGTTTTCAATGACAGCATTGCTTTCTAGGCGGACCAACTGCGCTACCCGGGCTAAAACTGCATCCAGACGCATGTCAAAGCCAAGTTCCGCAGCTATGTGGCCCAATTTCATTTTCTCTGAAAGCTGGTCCAGAAACTTCAGATACTAAACCCAGAAACAAAAATGAAATGGGACACGGGAGTTAATGCGTGGGCTCGCCGGACCCATCTGGTTCTCACAAGCTCAGGTGGTCCTCTTTAAGGCCATTCCGGAGCCTGGATTTTGACCCCAGGATTTGGTAGTGATTGTTTGAACCATCTTCCTGTCCAAACACTCTGGGCTTTCCTGGCCCAGAACCTTGACATCAGCTTATTCGTAAACACACTTCTTAGTCCTGCCATATGACAAATGAGCTATTTCCCTTAATTCCACCACGGTCTCTCTCTCTCTCTAAGAGTCTTGGCAAAAAGCCATTGCAACCTTGGCCCTCCCAGGATGTCCCATCACTTAGCAAGCACTCCAAAACCAAAGTCCTCCATATATACACAAAAGCTAGACAATAGTTAATGGGTTGTTTTTTAAGTTAAAGTGATTTAACAAGGCTGGACAGCGCTCACTTGGTAAGATATTTGCAGTACAAGTGTGAGGATCTGAGTGTGAGCCGCAAAGCACACGTTTGAAACAGATGCCACTGAGTGTGTTTGTAATCCCAGCATAGGGAGGGAGAGACAGGAGTATGCCTTGGATTCACTGTGGCCAAATGAGTAAGCTTTGGGTTCAGTGAGAGACCCTATCTCAAAAAATAAGGCCAAGAACAACTGAGGAAGACACACATTTTCAATCTTTGGCCTACTCACAAATGCACATGAGTGCATGCGTACACACACACACAAGAGGAACTGCATAGAAGAAGTCACAGTTTGCACTCTTTTAAATATCTGACTTATTTTTATGTGTGTTTTTGCCCTTGTGTAAGTATGTATGTATGTGTGTGTGTGTGTGTGTGTGTGTGTGTGTGTGTATGTATGTATGTATGTATGTATGTATGTATGTATGTATGTACGGGCAGCATGTGCATGCAGTACCTGAGATGACTAAAAGAGGGCACCAGGTCCACTAGAGCTTGAGTTACTACAGACATGTGTGAGCTACCATTTGTGGGTGGTGCTGACCAGGCCCTCTACAAGAACAGCAAGAGCTCTTAACCCTTGAATTTCTCTAGCTCCCACAGTTCATATTTTAATAGACTAAACTTCTACAAAGCTTAAAGGTCATTCTTCATTTGGCTCCTATACTTTATCTGAGCATGCTCAAACACAGAAGTGCTAAGTGTGTGTAGATGACTGCATTGATCCATCAATGAACTTGCTTTATGGTAACTGCAGGATTTGGGGGGTCTATCTCTGATATTTCCTTCTCATTGCAGCAACTTCTCAGCAACTGGCACTTTCAGGCAATTAGATGTTGAAATGAGTGTAATTTCTTGCCGCTTACATGTATCAGCTTAAATCCTGCAACTATCTATATTTTAGTCACCCAGATGAAATTATCTTTAAGTGTATATTTTCCAGTTTTGTTAAGTAGCATACAGATAAATAGAATTTAATCATCTGTAGAAGCTACAGTAACTACCAGGCTAGCATCATTCACTATGCTTTGGTACTACAATTTTATATCTGTGCTGTCACGCTGTCACTTCTACGTCGCTCTCCCTTTGGGATTTTATTTAGTCTCCAATCTGTGCTTGAACATAACCTAGGTGCTGTTGGTTGTATTTTGAGTGGAGGAATATACTTATGGCCATATATCAGCAGGATTAAAATAATGAATGTGGCCATGCTACCAAAAGCCATTTACCAGAAGCAGAAGTCAATGCAATCCCCATCAGAACTGCAACACAATTCCTTGCAGAAACTGTTTCCATATGGAAACACAAAAAAACCCAGGATAGCTAAAAACAATCCTGGATAATAAAAGAACTGCTGGAGGTACCACCATCCTGATCTCAAGTTGTACTACAGAGCTATAGAATGAAAACTAGAGCTATAGGAATAAAAACTGCATAAAAACAGACATGTTGACCAATGGAATTGAATTGAAGACCCAGAAATAAGTAAATATACCGATGGACACCTGATTTTTAACAAAGAAGCCAGAAATATGCACTGGATAAAAGACAGCACTTGTAACAAATGACGCTAATGAAACTGTATGGATGCATGTAGAATAATGCAAATAAACTTATACTTATGACTTTGCAGAAAACTCTACTCCTTGAACTATTGTTCAAAAACCTTAACATAATGCCAGATACATTGACTCTGATGGAAGAAAAAGTGAGGAATTGTATTGAACTCACTGGCACAGGAAAAGACTTTCTGAACAGAGCACCGATATCACAGGCACTAACTCCAATTAATAAATGAGACCTCAGGAAACTGAAAAGCTTCTGTATGGCAAAGGAAACCATCATTCACACAACCTGGCAGGCTACCAAATGGGAAAAGATCTTTACCAGTTACATATCGGATAGAGGCTTATTTTCTAAAATTAAAAAATCTTTTCCCAGCCAGGCATAGTGCAGCAAGCCTTTAATCCTAGCGTTCGAGAGGCAGAGTCAGGTGGATCACTGTGAGTTCAAGGCCAGCCTGGTCTACAAAAGCAAGTCCAGGACAGCCAAAGCTACACAGAGAAACCCTGTCTCGGGAAAAAAAAAAATCTTTTCCTGCTTTCATGTATGGCCCGATTACTCCACACACTGCCTCCACAACAGGCAAGAGATTCTGTTAGAGGTTGGTCTGATGTATTTTGATGCTAATTACCGCTTGCAGTCTCTGTGCCCCACCATGTACCTTGCCAAGGAGCCTAAGCTCTTTGACCAATAAAAGGCCATCACACGTGGGCAGGGCAAATGGAATAGGAGTGACTAAGGTTCCCAGGCTTTGTGGAGACAAAGAGAATATTTGGGGAAGGGGAAGAGAAGGAACAAGGAGACTGGGCCATGGCTTAGGTGGAGGAAAAGCACATGGCTGGCGTGGTTGGAGATTTGGCCCAGATGATGTTAATTAGCAAATATTTGGGATTATGGATGGGAGGCAGCTAGATAGAAATTATTAGAAGCAGATGGCACAGGATTGGCAGGTATCCCATACCTGCCCCACTATGGGAAGTAGTTTAGGGGATTAATATCTGCCCTGGCCCAGGTTAACTAAGGCTGTTTTAAAATATAGCCTATGTCTATGTCTTCATTGATTGTTAGCGGGTTAGAAAATACTGATGTAATAATAATTATAGGCCTGATAATAAACATTATTAGGCCATACTGATAAATGAACAGCAACAGGATTCAGTTGGGAACACAGAGTAAGTGCCTCTTTCAAGGACCTTAACTAGCCTATAAAATCACAGTTGAGGGAGCTGGAGGAATGGCTCAGCCGTTGCACTGTTCTCAACACCCATTCAAGTGACTCACAACTGCCTCTAACTCCAGCATTAGGCAATCAAATGCCCTCTGCTGGCCTCCTCCAGCACCTACACTCATGTGCACAGACCCATACTCATACATAATGATTAAAAGTAAAAAAATTTTTTTAGATTGCAGTTGATGGAAAACTTTTTTATTTCTTCTTTCTAATTTTTTGGGGGTTTGTGGTAAGCTATCACTCTATGTTCCCCAGAATGGTTTTCAATTCACTATGTAGCCCAAACCATTCTCAATCTGCACTACTGTCTTTAAAATCTTTAACTTTTTAGAAACAAAGGGTTGCTGTGTGTTTTACTCGCGTGAATCATAGGTTAGCATGAATTAGAGAGCATGCATTCTACTCTATGCTGTACAAGCCTAGATTATATTTAGCACTTAATCTCTGTGCGACTTCCCTTTCAATTTTACATGAACTTGCTCTTAGTGCTTGCGTCTGTGAAAAACTCACTGTGGACATAATTAGCTTGTATAATTTGCCTTCATAATTTGCTTTCATAACTGAGAATTACTTTGGCATAATTTCAATTAAGACTAACGATAAATTTATATGGAAAGGAAAGAGAAATCAACCTGCACGAAGATAGCATTTCTAAGGCTTCATGCCTTTGTGTAAAGTGTATCCCGACAGCACCAGCCTCTTCCCCCACTATAATCCCACGTATCCTTCATAGATAAACTGAACTATATCCTCTCTTGTAAAATCTTATCATTACCCAGAAACGTCTACAACATATATGATATACACACATATATATATTCCTATCTCCTCTAACACTGAGCCTTTAATAATAGAAACTATGCATCATATATACTTCAGCCACTCAAAAGCTCCCAATGTCTCAGATAGTGGACATGCAATAAATACACACTAGGTTTAAACTGGATTGACAATCAAGGGATCTCTAAACAACAGAAAGAGACTTATTATTCCGTGGGATTTGCTTGTAACTCAAGACATGATCAGTCTAAACACTGCCAAATTCAAAACATCCTCAGGTAGAATTTTAGCCCGTGACTAACAGACGCTTGCACCATGGACATGCCAACCAATTATTACTTTTTGCTTCTCAAGATTCAAGTTGTCTCTCGAGACGTCTCCAGAAAGCAGCTCTCCCTCCAGGTCACGCAGCTGACCCTGAAGAGTGTCCAGCTTCTTTTCTGCCTCACGGGCCCTCTGTAGGGCTTTTTGATGAACCTCAGATCCACTCCCCAACTGTTCAACAAGCTCTGAGACTTGGGCCTCGAGCTGGGAGACCATCTGGAAACAGAGACAGAGGCAACAAAGTGTTCAGATCCATCACTCCGTCCAAGAACCATAGCCACTATGACACATATTTCCAGATTCCTTGTAAAAAAAAAAAATGATGTTTAAAATAGGCCATTTGAAGCTGTGTTCTCCTCTGCTTGAAATAAGCCTGTATTTGTTTTCAAACTGATAACGGTGGATGTTTTTCATTTTTCCATAATTCTTTCAACAAGTTTAGTCAATAAGTATTTATAGATAACATTTACTTACCTCCAAAATTGTTATTGACTTAGAGATTTCAAAGCTAAGCAGGATGGAAGAAAGTTCAGACAAAAAGTAATTTCAAGAGCCACAAAAATATCATTTCCCTAGAGAGATTTTTTTTTCAGACATACAGTTGATTAAAGATGACATGGTGAACTTATCATGAGAAGCAGCCTAGAGGTGTTATTGGGAATTCCAGCGCAGAGAGACCGTTTTCTTTTATTTAGCCTTCTAATGAATACTGGTTATTCATGTCCCAGACTTCAGCTGTATTAATTATAAACTAATATTATCATGTTAGTATCTGAAAGGTCAAATTCTTTTTAATATGGTGACACCAAAAATCATCCCAGTATTTACATCCTTCCCAGGAATTCCCCTCTTTCATTTTGGTCATCCCATCCCCCAAAACAAAAAGCAAAATCACAGATTTAAAGTGCACTTTCAGACCACCCACGTTGATTTTTCTGAATTCAGTTTTTGGAAAATGCTGAGCACAATAAAATTGGGATAAAACACTAGTAAGTGAATATGTTTTCTTTTGTTTTTGGAAGCAGAAAGGAAAAGAGTAATAGATGTTTACATAGCACTACAGTGCCGCCCTACAGTGCTAATCGCCTAGACAGTTTTAGGTTTTTTACAGTCTGAATCAAGAACAGAAAACAGGCTTTGCTGTTTTCCTAGTCATCTATACAAACATGCTTAGTGCAAAACACTGAATTTTTTTGAAACAATATTTAATTTGACTCACATTCTGACACACAATGAAGAACCAATAAGCATAGATTAGGAAAGAAAGTCCACATTTACTTGAGTTTTCATTCATCTCTATATAATATAATACAATATAATAAATATGTATTGTAAAATGTTCATTAAGGGCCAAAATTATGAATTCGAAAAAAAAAACAACTTCCATGATCCTCCAGAGACCACTGTTATTTGTTTGTTTAAAATAATGTATTAATTTTATATTATTAAGATCTAATCAAGCTTAAGTCATGTATACAACTTCCTGTCTTTGTTTTTACCTAGTAATGGTTTAAGCACCATTTTATGCCATTCATAATCAGTAGTATTTCAATGGTTGCATGAAGAATCTGTCATGAGGGGCCAGAGAGGTGGCTTGGTAGCTAAGAGCATTTGTTGCTTTTGTAGAGGACCAGGGTTCAACTCTCAGAGCCTACATGGTAGCTCCCTACTATATGATCTGACCCCAGTCCCAGAACCCACTGACCTCTTCCAATCTCAAAGGTACATATACATACACGTGTAGGCAAGACACTCATACCTAGAGACGCAGAGCTGGGAATACAAGTCAGTTTACAGCATGTGCCTAGCCTCCGAGACTGGCTTACAAAACAGTCTCAGCACTGGAAGATAGAAGCAAGACAGGGAAGTCAGAAGCTCCAGGCCTGCCTGGTCTACATGAGACCATGCCGCAATGTCCCCACCCTTGGCCCAAGCATTCCCATACATGAAAGAAAAATGTTTCTTCTGGTGATTAAAGCTGGCTAAACACCCGACAGCAAACAGGTGGTGGATCCAGGTCAGTGAAGAAGGCCGGAGGCTAGTCAACTACTTGTTCCAGAGCGGACCAAAGCAATAGCTGAAAGAAGTCAGACCAAACAAACTAAAATCTCCTTCTATGCTTTACGGCTTGCAGGGTGCCAAGCCCATAATATAACTCATGATTCTATACCAGTATCTGATGGTAAGTTACTCAGAGCCATATTTGAGGAATTGTTTTTCCCGGGGAAGTATTTAATATTATTACAGAGCAGAAGATTCTGACAGGCCTCGATCCACATTTTTAGCTCTTAGAGCTCTTCAGAATGTATGGAATGTGCTACCTGAGAGTCCAGGGTCTAGAGTGACGCAGAGAGCTGAGGCCTCTCCCAATCTGCCCCATCACGCTACCAGCAGCTGTGCTGGGAGTTCAGCATGGTGTGCCCATTACTGTCATCACTATTTGCACTCCAAAGTCTGGGGTCAACCGATCATATGTTCTTTCCTTAAAGAGTGTTCTTAAACCTGCAGAAACTTCCCTCTGTCGACAAGATGTGATGGCCCGTGCCTACAATCCTAGCACTTGAGAGGTAGAGGAGGCAAGACAATTAAGACATCATTGGCTACGAAACTCCATGGCCAGCCTGAGCTATATGAAATCCCATCTCAACTGGACACATTTCTTTCCTTTTTTTATTGATTGATTTACTTTTTATTTATTTTATGTACGTTGGTGTCAGATCCTCTGAAACAGGAGGGACAGACAATGTGAACTGTCATGTGGGTGCTGGGAATTGAATCCCAGGTCCTTTGGAAGAACAGTCAGTGCTCTTAACCACCAGTCAGAACTCTCTCTACAGAAGAAAATGAGGGACAAAAGCATTTGAGTCAAAGCCAAGAGAACCCTGCCTGCATTCCACCTGTGTGGACTCAAGGATGCTCCAAAGAGCCTTGAAAAGCCAATGCAAGCCACTTTGAAGAAGACAAGTAAGTGGACAGTTGAACTCTTCAGAGCAAATCAGAGTCTGAGGTCTATCCTGGAGCAGGGAACTGGGGCCCTTCCCAATCTGCCCTGTCACAAAGCTGAGCTTCCGAAGCTAGGCTAGGCGTCAGGGCACACAACACACCCAGGTTTTTTTCATAACTAAATTTACAAAATGGTATTCAAATAAATTAACAGTGCAGCTGACTCCATTCTTGCCAACACCAGATACCAGTTGCCTGGGTGTTCCTAGCCAAACTGTAAACCTGTTGTTTTTCACACCAAGACATCTAAAGAACCAACAGACTTTTCCTTCTTCCATTCTTCCTTCCTGTTGTTGTCTGAATGCACAGGTGATGGTCTGAGGGTTTCTCTGCTGAGGATGTAGGGGGCTGGAAGAGGGGGCATCACAAGAAACACAGCCTCAATCTGGTTAATTAAACAGATAATTATTAATTCACTACTTAAAGATAGTTTGCACTTCAGCAAACTATCCTCCAAAGTGAAACAACAGAGATTGGGGGAGGGGTAGGTAAAGTCATAATGTACCTTCTGAGGTAAGTCACTTCCAAAGGACAGAATTGTTGGTCTCCCCAGAGAGTTCTTTTGCTCAGAAACTCTACCAAACAACAACCCCAGAGCACTGTGGCTGGGAAAAGCCTCCTGGGTCACCAAAGACCTGCCATCTTGTGGACAGAAACAACTTTTTCCCTTTATTGAAATAGTATCTTTCAGTTTAGAAGTTATCAGCCAGCAAGGCTTAATTTAACATCAACCAGGTTCCCGTTCCTTCATGTCAGCATGTGTGATAAACAACGTTGACTAGCTAACCAGCTCCCTCCCTCTTTGTTCAAGGCAACCTTTGTTATGGGCTAATGTGGTACCAGAAAAAAAGGTAAGTTAGTTTAACCCAGGACCTCGGAATGAGGCTTTGCAGAGAAACCAAGTTACAGTCAGATTATTGGGGTAAGATCTGATGTCTTTTTTGTTTCTTTGTTTTGTTTTTTTTTGGGGGGGGGTGGGTTTGTTTTGGTTTGGTTTGGTTTGGTTTGGTTTGGTTTTGGTTTTTTGGTTTGGTTTGGTTTGGTTTGGTTTTGGTTTTTTGAGACAGGGTCTCTCTGTGTTAGCCTTGGCTGTCCTGGACTCACTTTGTAGACCAGGCTGTTCTCGAACTCACAGAGATCCACCTGCCTCTGCCTCCCCAGTGATGGGATTAAAAGCGTGCGCCACCACACCTGGCTTTGTCTGCTGTCTTTATATAAGGGAGAAACTTTAATGCAGAAACAGACATATATAAAAGGAAGATACGGAAGATACCGTAAGAACAGGGAGAGAAACTGTGCATTGCTCAGGGAGGGCCTGGGGCCATCAGACGCCAAGTCAGCTGCGAGAACAGAGGAAGCAGCCCAAACTCCACCTCAGCTGTAGAATGCTAACTGCCAGAACTGTCGGCTGGGTAGCTCTGCTGGCACAGCCCATTTAGTGACACATTGTGAATGCTGTGCTAAGAATCAAACACAAGTAGGGAGGATGGAAGCGACACTGCTGCACCCAGATTTGTCAGTGGAAGGCTGCTGGTACTTCCTGGGCAACGTCTACTGAGTGACAGGAAAATGGTGTGGGTCATGAGATTTGGATTTCTCTGGGGTGTAGAACTTCATAGCACCTGCAGAGCCTCTAGACCGGGAGACTTCCCAGCTGAGGCAGAAAGGAAAGAAGGGCGCAAAGACTGTCTGCGCCAAGGTGAATGGGCTTCTGTGACTCTATATTTGGTTTAGGAAATGAGAAACTGATCAGGACGCATCATCACTACACAATCAATTCTCATCCAGATTAGTAAATTAGGAAATACCTCAAACTGGAAATTCTTGCCTCGAAGTTCATAAGTAAAATCTAAAAATATTGCAAGTTTTGGCCATCATGCAAGAAGTCATTGTTCCTAAATATCTGGTACATATCCTGAAATTCAAGGCTAAATAACATCTAAAAAGTCCTTTTGGGCTTCTGGGGAACCAGCAGTAGGACCTTCCTCTGGAACAGAGGACTTTGATCAGATTGATTTTGCCCTTGATGGGGAGGCATTTGGCTATTCCCAGAGACACAGTGGTTGTCTCAGATTGGGGCTGAGGGTCCAACTAGGGCGTAACAGGAAGAGATTGGAGATGCTACTACAGACACAGGACTCTATCTCCACCTGCCACACACACACACACATACACACACAAGCACATATGCACATATACATATGTGTGTGTGTGTATATATATATATATACATATACACATATATACAACATACACACATGCATAAACACACATACATATATAAACACCCACATATATGCATATATACACAAACATACACACACATATATAAATACTCACACATACATACACATATATACCCACATATACACATAGACACATACACACTCATATAGACAGACAGACAGATTATCCCATACAGAGCTGGGTATGATGGTGCACACCTATAATCTCAGCACCAGGAGGCCAAGACAAGAAGACCATAGATTTAACAATAGTATGGATTCAGCAAGATCTTCTCTTGAGAGAAAGAGAGAGAGAGAACACTGGTTAAGAATTCCTAGCCTAAGAAAAGGTATAACTTTTTAAAGAGACAATTAAATTTTGCCTGGAGCAGAAATTCAAGGAAGAAGTAGAAATAACTTACTGAAGGAGTGGGGGGCAGTGTCCTCAATTCTACTAAGAACTGCAAGTCTGGGAGAGGGAGAATGGACAGCCAAGGAGTGGACAAGAGAAGCCATGTCCTGCAGGTAAGCGTGCACACAGAGTGGACCATGTGCCAGGCCTTCACATGGGATGACTCAACAGCTGGCTGCCCGTAGCCATGGCAGCTGGCAGGGAGAAGCAGCCTCCTCCACAAACAGATTCATCAATTTGTAAAACGCCCATTCTTCAAAAAACATTTCTAAGACAATGCGCAAAATCCATTTTCTCCTGATTTTACTTGAAGATGAGTCACACAAGACACCAGCTAGATGCTTGATTTGGGGCTTTTAAATGGGAAGTGCAGCTATTGAGAAAAATTACAGGGTAGGGGAGGCCGAGAAAAACACTAAAAAGACTGAATCATTCTCATTTATATGGGGAGTGGGGGAGGCATAGCCAGCTTAACCAATTTACACCACTCTGCTTTAGGGAATAAACATATACATCATGCTGGCAACTGTGTGCCATGTTTCGCATGCTGGAATTAAAATAGTAAGAGGGAATCTGAGATATATAGATTTAAACGCAATAAAATGAACAGGGGAGGACATTAGCTATTAGCACACACATATTACCACTCAAGACAACTTTCTGAAGTTCTTTCCAGTTCTGTAAATTATTTACCTCAGTTGAGTTCCTATGTGTAAACTGAGTCACAGAAAAAAATGGACATACTCTCAGAGATCTATACACATTACAGGGTGCACTCAGCTAAAGAACACTGCACCCTGAGCCAAAGAGACCATGATAGTGATAATTGCTTGTAGAGCATGCAGGATTTTTTTTTCTTTATTTACAAACGTATTCCTAAACTAACTTTTAAAAAAAAAGTCATTATGGGGCTGCTGAGAGCTCAGTCAGTATTGCAAAGACCAGGACCTGAACACAGTCACCAGAACCCACATAATAAAACCAGGGCCTGGTGAAGTAGAGATAGGCAGATCCCTGAGGTTCACTGGCCAGGTAGCCTAGCCTACTAGTGATTTTTTTAGGCCAGTGAGAGATCCTGTCTCAAAGAAAAGAAAAAAAAATGGATGGTACCTGAGGGATAATGTTGACCCAAGGATCAACTTCTAGCCTTCACATAAACACACACGCACACACACACACACACGCACACACACACACACACACTCCCAAAAATAAATAGATAAAATTTATTGTGTGTATGTAAGATATATAAAGGTGTTCTAAGGTCCATATTTAGTAAATGTCTTAGGACTGAGTAGTGAACATGCCATCTCCCTATTACCCTTTTTACTACAACATGGGTGGGCCAAGGGGACACTGTGCTAAGCGAAAGAAACCACAGAAGGAAGGGTACTGCATGATCTCACCTATATTCAGAATCTTTGAAGGGAGAAGGATGATCAAATACAAAGCAGTAGACAGTAAGACTATAGTCACCAGGGACAGGAGACAGGGAGGAGATGGAGAACATGAAAGACAGACACAGTAGTGACCTGTGGGTGAGTGGCACTGAAAGATGGAAAAGCACACTTGTCTCCTGAACGAGCCTAATGCCAAAAGAACTAGCCATATGCCAAGGATAGAAGGGAGGACGGAGGGGAGAAAGACACATCAGCAACAGTGAACATTTGTTGTTTTGATTGGCCAGATGGTGTAAATAACAATTTAAGGGTATAGAGCAACTGTTCCACTGACTGCCTCTATTAAACAATAACCTTGTGAGGCAAACACTGGTAACCTATTTCCTAGCAAGGCTTGGCCTGACCTGACCCTTCAGGACAACAAACCCTCATCAGAAATGACTCAGGCTGTTTACAGTCTCCATTCATCCTACCTGGAGTGGCTCACGGGTTCGGCTGTAGCACAGTAAGTGGGTACAATAATGAGGTATAGTCTAGAACTCTGTGGTTGGTATATGGCTTTGTTGTATACTTATTTTATAAGCCCATAAATACCCTAAATTCGAAAGCACACTGAGGAGTGTGGTGGAACAGGCCTGCAATGCTAATGCTCAGAAGGCCTTATAAAAACGGGGGGGGGGGGGGGGAGAGGAGGGGGTGTTCCTGTGAGTTGGAAGCCAGCCTGGGCTAAGTCATGAAACGCTACCTGAAAAACACCATTCACTCCCTGAAAAAGAAAAGGCATGGTGAACCTGAAGAACTTGGCAGTTTTGAACAGGGACTGTGAACTTTGCACTGGTTGCTGATAAGATAAAGTAAAATCTAAAACAGCTGGGATGGTAGCTCAGTGAAAGAGCTTCCTTCCAAGTGTGAGAATATGGGTTCCATCACCAGCATTGCAAAAAAGGAAGAAGAAATCACTGGGGCGGGAGAGATGGCCCCGCGATTAAAGGGTTCACTGTGTAAGCCAGAGAGTCAATGCCTGTGGGCCTGGTGGCTTGCCTGTAATTCTAGCCTTGAAAGGCAGAGACTAGGATCTAGAGCAAGCTGTCTAAGTGAGGTTGACCACATCTAGGGTTGACTGAGAAAGCCTATCTTAAAGACAGACTCCTGGAATCTACCTCCGGGCTCCACAGGCCCATACACCTGCATGTTCCCAGACGCATGCAAATGTATGTATATACCATACACAGAAACACGGGGGTGGGGGAGGGAGGAGAGAAAAAAGATGCTGAAAAGGTCATTGAAAATCTTGGAGGTCTGCTGGGAGTGGTGGTATGCTCCTTTAATCCCAGCACTTGGGAGGCAGAGGCAGGAGGCTCTCTGAGTTCGAGGCCAGCCTGGTCTATAAAGTGAGTCCAGGTAAACCAGGGGTATTACATAGAGAAACCCTGTCTCAACACCCCCCCCAAATCTCAGAAGCCATGACCTCAGGGTCTTACCTGAGCTCATGCCACTGTGAGTAAATGCATAGACAGACGGGGCGCCAGCTCCATGAATGACCGGGCCTTCCTATGTACTAACTCTGAGACAAGGCTGAGTGAATGCTGAGGGAGTTGTGAGCGGCAACGACCTACTCACCCTTTTCTGGGTCTCTTCCTGGATGCCGAGCTCTCGAATCCGCTCCAAGATGGCGTCCTCCGTGGACTCAGCCATATCGAATCTGCTGCTAAGAAGCGCAGCGAGCTTCTCCCTGAAGCAGGAGTTCTGGCTTTGCGAAGCCGCCGCGGCATCCCTGCTGGCCTTGACACTCGTGTCCAGCTGCTGGCAGCTTTTCCTCAGCTGGTTCAGCTCCTGTTTTGAAGTATTCCAGGCTCGCTGCACAGCAAGCAGCCGTTCTTGGAAGAGCTTGGCTTCCCTTTCTAGAGCTGTTCTTGCCTCCACAGCACTGACCAAGTCCTGAAAGGTTACACAGAACGAGAACAGTAAAAGGGTCCATCTGCGTCGGATGAGGCATCCGCTCGCCTCGCTTACCAGTGTCTCAGAGAGCAGAGGGTTAGATAGATGCACACTGCAATTTCAGCTATACAGTCCCTCCGTTGCTTCGTACAGTTATTAAATCAAGTTGTTTGGGCTGGAGAGAGAGTCCAGTGGTTAAGAACACTAGCTGCTCTTCCAGAGGACCCTCGTTTAATTCCCAATAAACACACACTGGCTCATAAAGCTAGCTAGAACTCCAGTTCCCAGGGATCTGACACCTTCTTTTGACCTCCACAGGCACCAGGCATGCATGTGGTTTACACTTACGCACATAAAAATAAATAAATAAACTTTCGTATTTAAAAAATAAATTAAAAAAAATTTTTTTTAACTTTTTTTTTTTTGGTTTTGTGAGACAGGGTCTCTCTGTGTTAGGCTTGGCTGTCTTGGACTCGCTTTGTAAACCAGGCTGGCCTCGAACTCACAGTGATCCGTCTGCCTCTGCCTCCAGCGTGCTGGGATTAAAGGCGTGCGCTACCACACCTGGCAAAAAAAACTCCTTGAGAGACTTTAGGATGTGACTACGTTGGTAGAGTGCTGGCCTAGCATGCATGGAGCCTTAGGTCCCAGCCCCAAGATCACAGAAACCAGGAGCAGTGGTGTACAATGAAAACCCAAAACTCAGGAAGTAGGCACAGGAAATCGGAAATTCAAAGTCATCTTCTGCTGCACAGCAAGTTTGAGGCTAGCCTGGATGAGATAGGAAGCTGTCTCAAAAAAAAAAAAAGTTATTTGAATGGAATTGCTGCTTTAATCCTGTTTTAAAACCTAGACCGGAATTCCTTGTTTTTAATAGCTGAGTAGTATTCCATAGTGTATATGTACCACAGTTCTCACGTACTCTTGTGCCTCACATTTGACCATGTCCCCTGGAGGGGGAGACCTGGTGGCACTCAGAGGAAGGACAGCACGTTACCGAGAAGAGACTTGATACCCTGTGAGCATATACAGGGGGAGGTAATCCCCCTCAGGAACAGTCATAGGGGAGGGGAGTAAGGGGAAAAGGGGAGGGAGGGAAGAATGGGAGGACACAAGGGATGGGATAACCATTGAGATGTAACAAGAATAAATTAATAAAAAAAAAAAAAACTAGACCGGAAAAATAAATAAATAATAGCCACCTTTAGTCCTACCACTTGGGAGGCAGAGGCAGGTGGATCTCGTGAGTTTGAGGCCAGCCTGGTCTACAGAGTGAGTTCCAGGACAGCCAAGGCTACACAGAGAAAG
The DNA here is from genome assembly GCF_903995435.1 of Acomys russatus. Lineage (NCBI taxonomy): Eukaryota > Metazoa > Chordata > Mammalia > Rodentia > Muridae > Acomys > Acomys russatus. The sequence goes on along the minus strand of NC_067157.1, from coordinate 46,158,281 downwards.
CCTGTCTCAAAAAAGAGGAGGAGGAGGAAGAGGAGGAGGAGAAAGGGGAGGAAGAGGAACAACAACTACTAGACTGGCTGTCTCCTAGAAGTGTCACTCCACAGAGGAGACCTGGGCCTTTCTTCTAGTTCACTGACTAACTTTTTTTTTTTTTTCCAGTTTTTTTTTTTATTAATTTATTCTTGTTACATCTCAATGTTTATCCCATCCCTTGAATCCTCCCATTCCTCCCTCCCCCAATTTTCCCATTATTCCCCTCCCCTATGACTGTTCCTGAGGGGGATTACGTCCCCCTATATATTCTCATAGGGTATCAAGTCTCTTCTTGGCTACTTGCTGTCACTGACTAACTTTTATCTCAGAAAAAGAAAATGAAAACTGACAGAGCTTGAAGAGTGACTGAAAGAGCAGCTCTGTGGTAGGAAAGACAACGAAAGGGGGAGATAAGAGCCATACTTAGGAGAATAATCTTTGAAAATACCATACATATCCCTAGATTTAAAAGAAAAAAATGCAGGCCGTAGAGATGTGTGCCTACCTCTTCTTTAATTAATCAATTATTGAAACACACAAATTCACATCAACTAAGATCAAACATGTGGTTAGCCTGCCTTACAATATAGTCTTACTGAACTAAAGGACTTGGGTTTTACCTTTTTTTTTTTCCCCCTTAATAGAATGTTAGGGGCAAAGGGCACTAAAAAGACACAAGATCCTTGAGCACAGACTCACCCAAGGGGGCAGAAACATTTCTGGCTGTTAAAATACAGCCACCCCTCTTACATTAAAAATGGTCTGTAAAGAGAATTTATCTCCATCAACGGCATTCAGGGAATGGGGCGAGCTGAATGCCACTTCCTACTTCATAGAGAAAAATGTAACTTTTTCCCTTTTTATGGTGATTCCAAAGCAAATAAATATAAATAAATAAACATTCGTCGGTTAGAAAGAAAAATAGCCACCTAAAGGCAAGTAGTTAGGAAAGCCTGTCCCTGGCAGGGTAATAACCCATCATGGTGATTATTTTATAAAATGTTTTGCTTTTTGGGGGGTCTTGGTTCTCACCTTCTTTTTCAAGAAAACTCACTGTCATTGCTAACTAAATCATGGGCCTTTAGGTAGAGCCAAGGGTCCTTAACAGAGAGACCGTATTTTTAGCATTTACAGATTTCTCTTCAGATAGGAGTGGGATCTGCCTACTTGCTCAACTGTGGTAACCAGGATCAGTGCTGGTGATAAGCAACTGTTTTTACTTAGAAAATTGATGCCTTAAATTCAGTGTCACAAGGACAAATGTTAATCCTAATGACTTCAGAGTTCCAAGGCCATATAAAATACTATATATTAGCTTATATATGGAAAGAAGCCCCCTCATACAAAAGCACGAATCTCTCATCATCAACAGTGATATTTGGGCTTTGAGTGGTAGTGCATGCCGTTGATCCCAGCACTCGGAAGGCAGAGGCAGGCAGATCTCTGTAAGTTTGAGGCCAGCCTGGTCTGCAGAGTGCATCCAGGACAGCCAAAGCAATACAGAGACACCTTATCTCGAAAAACCAAAACCAACCAATCAAACAAACAAACAAAAAAACAGTGATATTGGAAAGCAGCTTTTCACAAAAAGCCTTTAAGATACATTTTTCTAAAAATCTACTACAGCAAAATGGCTCAGTGCTTAAAAGCAATTGCCACTAAGCCCAAAGAACTGAGCTCAATCCCCAAGATGCATACGATGGAAGGACAGAACCAACTTCCCCATAAATTGTCATTCGACCTCCATACATGCACATAACATGCTAGCAACACACACAAAAATAGATAGATGATAGATAGGCACATAGACACATAGATGATAGATAAAGGATGTCTGATAGATAGATAGATCGATAGATACAGATAAATAAAACATAATTTTTTAAAAATTAATCTATCAGATGCTAGAGTATGGTGGACTTGCTGACAATTTGAAGTATATTAATCAGTTATCACCTAACACCAAAGAGCAGTAAACATAATTAAGATATTTCAGCTTTTAGGAATGTCTCTACTCTACTGTCCCACTACTATCTTAGTCTAACCCCCTGTGAATTGTGACCACTTTGGCGGTGGGGGGGGCGGCCACATGACCCTTTCATGGGATCACATATCAGATATGTACATTATGACTTATAACAGTAGCAAAATCACAGGTATGAGGTAGCAACAAATAACTTTATGAGCTGAGCATGGTGGCACACACCTGTAATCCCAGCACTCAGGGGGGCAGAGGCAGGAGGATTACTGTGAGTTTGAGGCCAGCCTGACCTACAAAGTGAGTCTAGGACAGCCAAGGCTACACAGAGAATCCCTGCCTTGAAAAACCAAAAGTATTATTAGTAGTAGTATTAGTATTATTATTGATGATTTAGTAGGACTGGGCCTAAGTGTTGTTGTTGTTGTTGTTGTTGTTGTTTTGTGGTTGGAGGTCACCACAACATGAGGTACTGTATTAAAGGGTCATGGTGTAAGGAAGGTTGAAAACCACTGCCCTAAAACAAAACACTCCCTCTTTTTAAATCAAAGCACCCATCACAATGTCTAATTAAATTACAAAAGCAGTATGGTTGGATTTTTTTTTTTCTGGCAATGTCCACTCCAGCAAACTTTAAGCTGTTACTCTATGAAATAAAGGAACCAGAACCAGCATCAGACCTCGGGGACAGCCACTCCCCAGTGCTCTGATTAATCACTCTGGGACTCAGGGCCACTGATACGCTGGAAATAGATGTCCTCAGGACTGCAAATGCAATTACCTGGGCAGTCCCCAGGAGCAAGCCACTGGCCTGGAGTCTCGTTGCATGGCTACCTCAAGGATACACTGAAACATGAAGTGTAAGGTGACACGAGCATTGCTAGCTGGGACCTGGTGACTGTTGTCAGACCACACTGACACAGAAGAAGAAACAAACAGCTTCTTTCCCAGAAAACTCCGAGGTGACCTCCACTGAAGAAACATCTGCAAATAAACACAGGCCCTAGGCAGATGGTAACACTTAAAACATTTTATAGTAATTAACAAGTCTTGCCGGGTGGGTACAACATGCCTTTAATTCCAGCATTTGGGAGGCAGAGGCAAGTGGATCTCTGTGAGTTCAAGGCCAGCCTGGCCTACCATAATAAGCTCCAAGACAGGCAGGGATACATAGAGGGACTCTGTCTCAAAATTATCAAAATAATAACAATAATAGTAATAATAATAACAATAACAATAATACTTAGGCCCAGTCCTACTAAATCATCAAATGACTAATAATGATTTCACCATTACATTTAAGCAAAAGTGGTATTAAAAAAAACAAAGTGTCCAATGAAAAAAAAGCCTTTCATTGGTTTGTGTAAAGATGTCTCAATAGATAAAAATGCCTGTTTTAAAATCATAAGAACATGAGTTCAAATCCCCAGACCCCACATAAAAAAGCCAAGAAATCTGCTGGGTGGTGAGGGAAAGACAGGCAGACCTCCAGAGCTGGCAGGCCAGCCAGTCTGACCTAACTAATGAGCTACAGGTTCAGAGAGAGCTCCTGCCTCAGAAAATTAAGGGCATGAGCAGTAGAGGAAAAGACTCCCAATCAACACCAGCCTCTATGCACACACAAACAAGCGCACATTGCTGCATGACACACACACACAATTGATCCCTATCGTGAACTTGCTAACTACAATTCATATTTATATATGACTGAGATGAGATTACCCCCCCTAAAAATACAACAGTTGTTTCCCCCAATTCCAAACTAATTTTATAAATTTTAAAAGTCAGTCACTTAACTCTACCCACTGGAGTTATGATTAATAAGTAAACCTCGCAATTCCCTCCACAAAGCAAGGACTCCCATGTATTCTAAATAGGGACACTTGGGTATAAATTTTTGATATGCTACCTAACAAAATATAATATGCAAATGTCTTTTAAAGCTACAATTCTAATCCCCAAAATATAACTATAAGCTAAATTATAAAGTATGCAAATGACAAATATTCAAAAGTACACAATTAGGATACAAATATGTGTCTCTGAGTGACAATACTTACAGAATAAGGAGCAGAACTGCCTACCAAAACAGGACCAATGATAGATTTTTGTTTGTTTTGTTTTTGTTTTGTTTTGTTTTTTAAGATACAAATTACAAATAAATATCTTGAACTTGAAGAAATCACCTTAGAACCTCGTGGAAACTAGGCATGAGGGCGTATTCCTACAATCCTAATTTCAACAAGCCTCTGTAAGAAAGGTTTCTTCCTGCAAGCATCTTTATTTTTCTTGGTTTGTTTCGCGGAGACACAATCTGTCTGTGTAGCTCTGGCTGGCCTGGAACTTACAATGTAGATCAGGTTGGCCTTTAACTTATGGCAATCCTCCTGTCTCTCCCTCTTAATAGGTAGGATTACAAAAGAGCATGGCACCACTGCCAACTTTTGCAAATATCTTAAGATCTGAGCCTAGCCCTCTGGAAAGTCCAACCAGGATGGCGTCACTTAGCAAGCCATCCAGAAGCTAGTATGTGATCACAATCAAACTTCACCGCTAATGCAAGCTCTGCTCCTTGCCAATGTTTTTTTTTTTTAAATAAAGGTGTATAATTTTAACTTTTGCTCAGATATTATTATAAAACCAGCCTGTGACTACAACCAAGATCTTCTTTCTTAATCTCCTTGCACAAATGTTCAAAGTTAGGGGGTGTGAACAGCTGTGCAATTTTTTTTTTTTTTAACCAAGCTTACTCTCTTCACTGTGATTAAGTTTTTATTTTATGGCTGTGGCTTCTAACACTTGAACTCTGGATTTGTCCTTTATGCACTTCTACTTAATTTTTCTACTAATTTATTCTTCTATTTATAGACGTGTTGGTCAGGAGTCGATTCAAAATAAGTTTTAAAAGTTATGGCCCTACACCCACAGACCGAAGAACATCACAGTGGAGTGCATAAATAGAAAGATTGGTGAAAATTTTGAAGTGTGTTTAAGGGTTTTTTTTTTTAAACTGGAGTATTTACCCTGCAGGTGCCTCCATGCTCCCAGAGCTGCTGTGTAGACAAGAATGTGTTTTGCTCTAACAGACGTTCAGTGACTCAAAAGCTGCAGTGCAACCTTTCAGGCGAGCCGACCTTTCCCGCTTTAGAGCTGTCCCGATGCCATTGTGTATATTGAAAAGGACAGATGTAGCTCAAGTTTGAAAGTCTCATTATTAGCAAACTGAGTACTGCCTGACCGCGGCTTTATCTGCCCCAGGAGCCACTGTGTTCCAGGGCTCCACTATAGAGCTGCAAACACTGCCCAGAGCTGGTCACTCTGTGCCTGGAGGACCATGGACAGTTCCCACTGGACCTTTTCAGCAGGATGCAATGGGTTCTATCATGCCTAAGATTAGACTCACAATAAAAAAAAAAAAAATTGTATTGTGTGATCTTGAAACGCTGTTCTGATTTAAAACATGTAGAATGACCCTACAGCTAAACCATCTAATAAAATTTAATTAAAAAAAATCAGAATGTAAGCCTTGAGGATGACAAGCTGGTAATATAAGTAATGTAAATATAAATAATATAAAAAGAGGAGGGGCAAGAAGTAAGAGGATTAAATTCTTCCTGTTTCATGGCAGAGAGTACAATTAATGACCTCTGCCATTCCACACATCAATTCTTGGCTCCAGCTGTTTCTTGTATTTTGGACTCCCAAGAACAAGTGTAACTTTGACTTCACAAGTGTTAAATTCGTGTCTTCTTTTATTCTAAGTCCTCATCCAGAGAGTAGAACCCCTCAGACTCTTTTGTTTGTTGGTTGGTTGGGGTTTTTTGTTTGTTTGTTTATTTTTCGAGGCAGGGTTTCTGTAAGCTCGATTTTTTTTACCCAATATTTTTTATTACAACTTATTAACCAAGTGTACATCACTTATAACCCAACTAACCAAAACAATAGAAAACGAGGATTAAAGAACACAATAACAAAACTGTATGGATATCAGTTCTGAGGAGCAATTCTCTTGGTGCAATCAGCAGGATTTCTTTTGTTGGAACCTGGAGTAACCAGAACCTGGAACCTCAGCAGGATCCGGAGCCTCGAAGCCTTCCCTCAAGCAGTTCTCTCTAAGAGCGTCTTGAAGTGGAGCGATGAACAGACAAAACTATCCCAAGTCTCCAAAAAGCCCTGCCTCCAGTTCTGGGCTCATTTATATATCTCCTCCCAGAGTCTGTTCACTGGATCTTTTCAGCTGGCAACAATCAAGCTCCTGCACAAGGTGGTTGCTCTTCTAGTGGATTAACCTCACCTGTTCTCTCACAAGACCATTCCAATCCCACACTTGGGATCATAAAAATGAGGTTTATCTCTCCTTCAGGTTTCTCTGTGTGTAGCCTTGCCTGCCCTGAACTCACTTTGTAGACCAGGCTAGCCTTGAACTCTCAAAGATTCACCTGCCTCTGCCTCCCGAGTGCTAGAATTAAAGGCGTGTGCTACTACAGCCCAGCAATCCGCAGACTCTTAGACAATGACGAGAGGGTCTAAGTAAAGAGTGTTCGGAAGACCCTTGGGCTGCTTAGCCAAAGGAATAAACTTAGAAAAGGCTTCAAAATGTATACAAGGTGACATAAATAAAAGAGATTTCTGCTAGGCCTGGTAGCACAGGCCTGAACTACAGACCACTTAAGAAGCTGAGAGGGATCAAGGCTTGCCTTGGCTACTGAATGCATTCATGCCCAGCCTGAGCAAGTTAGCAAGACCTAGTCTCCACGAATTATTTTCTAAATAAAGAAAATATGCCTGATGGCCATGTGCCTTGTGTGAATGAGACCTTAGGTTCAATTGAGGAACTGTGAGGAAACAAGAGAGGAAGTATAGGGGAAGGGAAATGCAGGAGGAAGGAAGGAAGGGAGGGGAGGGGAAAAGAAGGAAGGGAAAGAGAGGGGCAGGGAGGAGAGAGAGAAGAGGAATGGAGACGGGAGGAGAAACAAAAGAGATTTCCATTTATTCTGGGAAGTAAGACACTACCATGGTGAGGACACAAATTGTAGAAACTCTGCTCTCAACTTCCTTTCACTGGGGAAGTACTCAACTGAAACCGCAGAAGCAGCAGTGACTTCCTGCCTCTGGGGGAGCCCAAGAAAGGACAGACACTAACAGCAAGGGAAAGTTCTAGAGGTAAGTCTTAAGTGCACTTGCCTGGTGTACACAAGGCCATGGGCTCAACTGCCAGGACTGACAAAAATAATTAGTAAATTGGAATAATAAAAAATGCCAGGCATGGCGCAGGCCTTTAAGTGCAGTGCTTGGCAAGCAGAAGCAAATTGGTGTCTGTGAATTTGAGCCTAGCCTGGTCTACATAGTTCCAGGTTAGCCAGGGCTATATCATGAGGCCTTGCATCAAAATTAAGTAGCTAAAGATAATTCCTCTTTCCTATGAAAACTGGGATCTGGATAGAAAATCACCTAAGGGTTTCTTCCAACATGGTGTGTGATTTTAGACTGCTTTAGTCTCCTCAGTAGTCTATGAGTAATCACCTTTCATTTCCAGGAACTATTATGCAGGCAACTTCTTTTCAAATAATCTCATATTTACTTTAATCTCTAGGTAAAAGTGAGTCACTAGGAGAGAGAAGTAAAAATAAATCCTGTGCCAGGTGCACACTGAGGGCTGCATGGAGGTTGCAGTCAGCTCTCTGCAGCTGTGGCTCCCACGTGTGTGTATCCAGCCAACCCTGCACCAAACCAGCCATGCATCCAACCAACCCTGCATCCAACCAACCCTGCATCCAACCAACCCTGCACCCAACCAACCCTGCACCCAACCAACCATGCACCCAACCAACCCTGCATCCAACCAACCCTGCACCCAACCAACCGCAGGTCAAAACTACGTAGGGAGCAAACTAGGTGCAAACCTTTTCCTTGTGAATTCCTGCTATATAATAGCTTGTGTGCTGTTTTGATTATATTAAGTACTGAAAGTAACTTAGAAATAACCTAAAATCTATGAGATGATATGCATAATAAACAATATTTTTTTTCCTTTTTTCTTTTTTCTTTTTTCTTTTTTTTTTTTTTTTTTTTTTGCTTTGTTTTGGTTTGGTTTTTGAGACATGTTTCTCTGTGTAGCCTTGCTGTCCTAGACCAGGCTGTCTTCGAACTCACAGCAGTCCGCTTGCCTCTGTCTCTCGAGTGCTGTGATTAAAGGTGTGCGCCACCACGCCCGGCAACTATAATATTTTTCATAATGTCTTGAGCATCCACAGATTCTGCATCCCGGATTGGACCTCTCACAGATACCAAGAGATTATTAGCTATAACTTACTACTTAAGATACCTATAAGATACAGCCTCAAATCATTTTCCCATTTCACAAATAATTTTAAAAGAAACCAGGAGGTTCAAAAGGTAAAGTTGCAGGCCTGGGAGTGCAGAGGCAAATGACTCTGAAGTTAGGATCTAAGCCAGAGCCTGTGTGTTTGTTTCTTTTACTGTTACATGATTGAATAAATAAATAAATAATCCGAGAAAAGCCGCTTGAGAGAGGAAGGGCATTTTTTTTTCCACTCAGAGTTTAAAAGTTAGGGTTTGTATTGCTGTGAAGAGACGCCGTGACCACAGCAACTCGCATAAAGGAAAACATTTCATTGGGGCTGGCTTACAGTTCAGAAGTTCAGTCCATTACCATCATGAGGAAAAGCACGGTGGTGTGCAGGCAGGCATGGTGCTGCGGAAGGAGCTGAGAGTTCTACACCGGGATACAAAGGCAGCAACAGGAGACCATGTGCCACACTAAGCATAGCTTGAGCATCTGAGATCTCAAAGCCCACCCACACAGTGACACACTTCCTCCTCCAGCAAGGCCACACCTCCAGCAAAGCCACACCTCCTCCAGCAAAGCCACACCTCCTAATAGCACCACTCCCTATAGGCGGGCTTTGGGGGCCATTTTCTTTCTAACAGCCACACCCATCTCTAACTTTCCTTTTAATCAAGAAAATCTGAACAGTATTAAAGAGGTTATTCAAAGTCAATGTGTATATTTAACTTCTACACTCTAGGAAATGTGTGTGTGGCTTGTGTGGGCAAAATGACTACTTTTAACAAAGTTGGGTGTTTTTTTTGTTTTTGTTTTTAAGATAACAAAGATAAAAGATAACAAAAGCTAAAAGCTTTGATAGTTTTTACAACACACTGCAATATCTGTGTTATAGTTGAGGGATACATGTGCGTAACAAGCATCGGACCTTCACTTCACCCCACCCCGTGCCACGGGACCTGGATGGGCAGACCGTACCCTCCCAGGTGCCGCACTGCAAGGACAGGGCACAGTAAGTCTGAGAAGATCTTCACTTTAGCTCCCAGTACCCAAAACAAACAAAATAGCTTCTAAAGAGTTCCAAATAATATATTTACCACATGTGATAAAACACCTGGGGGTTTTTTGTTGTTGTTTTTCCTGGTGACAGAGTCTTACTATGTAGCCCCGCCCTGACTGGCTTGGAATTCACTCTAACTCAGAAATCCTCCAGCCTCTGTCTCCTAAGTGCTGGGGTGAAAGGTGTGTGCCACCCCGCTTGGCCCTTAAATGCAGTCTTTTACCAAAGCATTAAAGCCAAATTTTGTAGACACAGCATCTGGGCTGTGTGACTATTTCAGCCTCTTCCATACATCTGGACTTTAATAATGAAGTTTCTTACTTCAAAAACAGAGCTTTGGAAAGCAGTCTGGAGGCTCTTTCTGAGGCCATTAACGTGTCAGTAAAAGCACTTGACAGCATTTTTTGATAGTAAATCACCAGGGTAATAGTTCTATGAATGAGCGCTTTACTAAAGACTTCAGGGTTTTATTGTCCAATTTTTTATTTTACAATTTTTATGATGTTGGCAGGAACCTGGAGCCAAAGTGGATGAGTTTCCAGAGTCAGTCCCAAGTAGAGACACTTATATAAGAAAAGGATTTTTTTTTAAATTCCTGTTTCATGTAGTATTACGACATGCCTTCTCACTCACTTCCTAGTACTATCCAGAGTCCCTTTTCAAAAGTTAATACTAAGGAAATCGCATGGCTGTTTGCTAATAAATAAAACCCTGCTGTGCCTGTCATGAAAGGGGGTGACAGGTAACGGCAGAGCCCGTGGTGATGTGGGTTCAGGCCCCAGCCCTGCCACGCGACAACTGCATGCGCTAGAACAAATCGCACCAAACACTGTCCCTGTGGTAATGGTAAGCTCACAGGAAGTGGGCACAGCGGCAGGATGAAGCGCAAAGCAGTGTCCCTGGGCGAGTAGAACCTAAATCCTCCAAGGATTTGAGTGGTTTGAGCTGGTAACCTGAACACTGCAAGTGAGCCTGGGATGTTTACTGCCTTCATCCTGAAAACAAGGAAGTATTAAAGTGGTGGTGCCGGGTGGAGGTGGGGGGGAGGCATAGGCCCAGGTGGTGTGTGTGCAGGAGGGGGGGAGGGGAGGGCGGACAGGCCCAGGCGGTTGGGGGGAGGCAGGGGAAGTCGGGGACAGGCCCAGGTGGGAGGGGAAGGGTAGGAGGGAGAACAGGCCCAGGCGGTGGGGGGGGGGGGGGGGCAGGGGAAATGGGGGACAGGCCCAGGGGGGGGGGGGGAGGGGAGGGGGGGAGAACAGGCCCAGGCGGTGGGGGGGGGGGCAGGGGAAGTGGGGGACAGGCCCAGCTCTATGAGGTTCAGATGCAAACATTCTGAGAATCTGAAACACCAAGGAAATAAATGGACTCTTAGTCAGCAAAGCAATGAAAATTAATGTGTAAGGATGATAAAGAACCTGTTTTTATGCCTCTGACATGAACTCCGGAGCCAGAGATTTGATTACTTCCCCTTGATGGGGAAGCCTTCAGGCCCACAGAGGAAGGAGATGCAGACTATCCTGATGAGACCTGATAGGCTGTAGTCAGATGGTGGGGGAGGAGGGCACCCCACCCCACCCTGGACAGAGGTCTAGAGGAGGGGAATAGGGCAGAAGAGGGAGGGAGGGTGGGGACGGAAGGATATGAGCAAGGGAGTAAAAAATGAGATGTAATATGAACAAAAAAAAATTTTTTTTTTTGGTTTTTCGAGACAGGGTTTCTCTGTATAGCCTTGGCTGTCCTGGACTTGCTTTGCAGACCAGGCTGTAAATAATAAATAGAAACTGTTTTTAGTAGAATTATAGCAGCTAAAACTGCTAGTCTGGTGAGCTCCTGGACCAACGGGAAGCCCTGTCTCAAAAAAATGCAGTGGGGCTGGAGAGATGGCTCAACAGTTAAGAGCCCTGACTGCTCTTCCAGAAGTCCTGAGTTCAATTCCCATAACCACCTGGTGGTTTACAACATCTGGCGCCCTCTTCCAGCCTGAAGGTAGGTACACATGCAGGCAGAACACTGTATACAGACATAATAAATAAGTAAATCTTATTTTTTAATGCAGTGGAGACAAATTTTTTTCTTTTTTTTTTTCTTTTTTTTTTCTTTTTTTATTAATTTATTCATATTACATCTCGATTGTTAGCCCTTCCCCTGTTTCCTCCCATTCTTCCCTCCCTCCCATTCCCCCCCCCCCATGTCCGTGACTGAGGGAGACCTCCTCCCCCTATATATGCTCTCAGAATATCAAGTCTCTTCTTGGTAACTAGCTATCCTTCCTCTGAGTGCCACCAGGTCTCCCCATCTGGGGGACATGGTCAGAAAAGGGGCACCAGAGTTCATGTGAGAGTCAGATCTCACTCTCCACTCAACGGTGGAGAGTATCATGTACCTACAAATGTTTTAAAAAATAAAAATAAAAACACACATTGTCGACTTATAAGGTTTCCCCAGAGGAGAAGTAGGTAGCTACAAAGAGGGAGGAGAGGGAAGAATAGCCATTCATATCTTTTCTATAATTAGAATTTTGTATCTTTTAAACTTACTACCTATTTGTTCAAAATCTAAGAATTGAATATGAAAAACATTCTTATTATCTAGTCAAAGTAAGCCATTCTGTCCACAAATACTTTAAAGTATTTTGTATTTCTTTCTTGCAATTAAAATTATATATCTAGCCAAGCGGTTGAGGGCACACACCTTTAATCCCAGCACTCAGGAGGCAGAGGCAAGTGGATGTCTGTGAGTTGGAGGCTAGCCTGGTCTACAGTGTGAATTCCAGGATAGCCAGGGCTACACAGAGGAACCCTGTCTCAAAAAACAAACAAACAACAACAACAAATATATATTATATATAATTGTGTATAAAAAGTATATAGCAAATATCAAATGTCCTACTTGGGTCTCCTCCCCGACCCCCAGAGCTCCTACCCCTTGCACTGAGAGCAGCCTTCAAAACTGTAACCCATAATTCCAGGGGGCTCAGGGACATCTGCTCCCCCCATTTCTTCTCTGTGAACATGCCCCAGAGGAACCTTCTGCACACTGTACCTGGTTGAGCTTGTCTTTCTCCTCGGCCCAGGAGGCAGCTCTTTTCTGCTCCCTGCTGCCTTCCGCTGCCAGCCTCACGATTGTTTCTCTGTTAGCTTTTGCCTCCATCTCATGGACATTTATAGTCTCTTCAAGAGTGGCAACTTGTCCTTTCAGGAATGTGTTTTCCTTGCACAGCTCTCTAAGCTGTAGAAAAAGGAGTTACAGCTGTGCTAAAAAGAAAAACATAGACAATTCTACCCACTTGCTCACAATCTATAGCCAAATGAGGTTTTGATCCGACCGAACAATAAAAAACAACAGATACAAGCAATCACGTTTTCAAAAGCAGCCTCCGAAGGTCTTTATCTGCAGGTGCAGCAGTCAGATTAAAACTATTCAAAGGCGGCCACAAGGCAAGGATGATGGGGAGAGAGTAAGCTTGGGTGAGCACTGACTGCAATGCTGGAGGAGGTGACAGGCTAGGAGATGGCAAAGGCCACTTGACCAAGAGGACTCTCCTCAGCCCACATCCAGTTGCACCTACTGCGTGTCAGGTGCTGGCATGGGGGCCATTGCAAAGAAAACATAACAGTTGTTTTCATGAATATCTTTTTTTAAAATAATTGTAAGCATGTTATGGGATATGCTAAAAATGGTTGTCATGGGCATTAGCATTATAGGGCTTTTGCTTTCCACGATGTGTATTGGAAAATGTTCACAGAAAGCATTTCTCTCTTTTTTTTTTTTTTTTCATTCTGCACTTTTTTTCTTTTTTCCTTTTTTATTAATTTATTCATATTATATCTCAATGGTTATCTCATCCCTTGTATCCTCCCATTCCTCCCTCCCTCCCATTTTCCCCTTACTCCCCGCCCCTATGACTGTGACTGAGGGGGACTTCCTCCCCCTAGCGGAGCATAAAAACAGAAAGCATTTCTAAAACTAAAACTTACATATAGGCCAGCTGGGGAGGCAGAGGCAGGCAGATCTCTGTGAGTTCCAGGCCAACCTGGCCTACAAAGTGAATCCAGGACAGGCAAGGCTACACAGAGAAACCCTGTCTCAAAAAAATAAAAATAGCCAGGCGTGGTGGTGCATGCCTTTAGTCCCAGTGTCACTCAGGAGGCAGAGGCAAGCAGACTGCTGTGAGTTTGAGGCCAGCCTACTCTACAAAGTGAGTCTAGGACAGCCAAGACTACACAGAGAAACCCTGTCTCAAAAAAAACAAAACAAAAAACAAAAAAAACAAAAAAAAAAAAGAAAAAAGAAATAAAACTAAAATAATAAAAGCTTACAGGCCACGACAATGCCTATAGCAGGACTTGAACCCCCACGGAGCATGGTGAGCGTTTCTGTTTTGGCACCCTGTGGAAGCGGTACATCTCTCAGACCCTGTACTTGGTACCATTTCACAATTCAATTCTTTTCCTTGCTCTTAACCACTTCTTCCCATCCTGATGCTCATATCCCATGATCCTCCTAAGCCCCGACCTCTGGGGTAGCCCCCCTTTCATCAGTTGGCCTAAACCAGCTTCCTGTACCTCTGGCATCCCTCACTCCCTACCCCTGTATCACGAGGTGACCTTCTTCACAGAGCTTTCACCCGATAGGATGGCGTTACCATTATTCACCTCTGCACTATTTTGACCCCATAACAAGTTCTCAGGGGTATAGAATTAATTAGTCTTGTGTCATTCGCTGCCACATCCCCAAAACAGTGCCCAGCATGTAATATACACTCATTAAACAATACTGAAATGGATGCATGAATACCCAAGAGATTATTAAGAATGCTTGCTGGCTAGGTATAGTGGCACTTGTCTTAAATCCCAGAACTCAGGAGGCAGAAGTAGGTAGATCTCTTTGAATTTCAATGCCATCTTGTCTACACAGAGTGCTCCAGGCCAGCCCAGGTAACATACTGGAGACCCTGTCTATAAGGGATGTGGGAAAGACTGGAGAAATAGATTTGTAGTTAAAAGTACATACAGACCTTCCAGAGGAGCCATATTTGGTTCTCAGAACCCACATCAAGCAGTTTACAATTGCCTGTAACTCCAGCTCCAGGGAATCTGATACCTTCTTCTGGCCTCCAAGGGCATATGCACACACACCCACACAGATGTGTACACACATGCCCATAATTAAAACTAAAGCTTGGCATGGTGATGCACACCTTTAATCCTAGCACCCCGGAGGCAGAGGCAGGTGGATCGTTGTAAGTTCCAGGCCAGTCTGGTATACAAAGTGAGTTCCAGGACAGCCAGGGCTACACAGAGAAACCCTGTCTCCAAAACATAAACAAAAAAAGAATTCTCCCTTTTGGGAAGAAAGACTGTAGGGGCCAGAGGGGTTAAGGGTATCATAAAAAACAACCAAACAAACAAAAACCTACTAATCAACTAACCTGGATGCATAAGAGGCTCACAGGGACTAACCTGCCACCCAGGGAGCCTGCCTGGGACTGACATTAGCCCTCTGCACATAAGTTACAGTTGTGTAGCTTGGTCTTCAAGTGGGACTCCGACCAGCAGGAGCCGGGGCTGTCTCTGACTCTGTTGCCTGCCCTTGGACCCCTTTCATCCTACTGGGCTGCCTAGTCAAGCCTCAATCAGAGAAGATGCACCTAGCCTTACTGCAACTTCAATAGGCCAGGGCTGGTTGATATGCAAGGGAAGCCTCCACTTTTCTGGAGAGAAATGGAGAGGCATGAGAGAGTAAACGGAATGGCTTTGCTGCTATGGATTTCTCCCACTTCTCATAGGGATGCTTATTAAGTACAAGATTTCCTGTCTCACAGTGATATTTTTAAAGAAGAGTATCTGCCTGCTCAGGCTGGGGGGCTCCATGGTTTAAGACACATGTCCCCCACTTTCAAGTTCAGTTAAGTCCTAAAGATCCTAAGGAAAATGCAATTGAAAAGACCATTCAGGGCTGGAGAGATGGACCAGCAGTTAAGGGTGTAGACTGATCTTGCAGAGGATCTAAGTTTAGTTCCTAGCACCCACGTCAGACAGCTTATAACTCCATCCCTAAGGGATCCGACACCTCTGCCTTCCAGGAGCACCTGTACTCTCATGTGTATGTGTGTGCATACACACACACACACACACACACACACCCCAACAAAAATAAAATAAATGTTTCAAAAAAGAAAAAAAAATTATTCATTATACATGTCCTTGCTGCAAGGGTCATTTGGAGAATCCCTGGGGCCGCAGAGAAGGAAGAGGAACAAGAAAACATGGACAAGTGACTTCCCTGTGGCTTCTGTGGGAAGCAATGGGCAGGATCAAGTAATCCAGAGTGGGGCCGGATGGAATGAACGCTTGCCGAGCTCTGGGGTGAACAGAGCAGCAGGACCGTGGGCATGTGTGTAAGGTGGCTGAGGAGTGGGCTCTGCTTTTGTTTCCCCAGAAAAATGGTCATCCAAGGGAGTCCTCTACCCTTTGCACAAGTTGGCTGACTTTGGAACAGATGGGCTTTCCTGGTAGACGAGGGCCAAAGCATTAGGAATACGGAAAATAATCAGGGCATGGTGAACAAAGACCCTCCTGGCATACACTTAGGAGTGGAGGGAAGGGGTTCCCAAAAGTGCAGCTTCTAAGTTCCCTTTTGCTCTGTCCACCACTTGCCTTGAGAAACACACAACTCCCCAAACCACACTGAAAAGTGGAGTCATGCAAGCAAGCTCCTGCTCCTATGTTCCAGTTTGGTTTTTCAAGACAGGGTTTCTCTGTGTAGCCTTGGCTGTCCTGGACTCACTTTGTAGACCAGGCTGGCCTTGAACTCATGGCGATCAGCCTGCCTCTGCCTCTGCCTCTGCCTCCGGAGTGCTGGGATTAAAGGCATGCGCCACCACATCCAGCCTATTTTATCCATCCTAATGCAGTTGTCCCTGGTACCCTTCAATGTCTTTGGGCCAGGACCATGCTGGCTGCTAAAATCTGCAGATGTTCAAGTCTTTTTTGTTGCTGTTGTTGTGTTTGTTGTTTGTTTGTTTGTTTGTTTGTTTGAGACAGGGTTTCTCTGTGTAGCCTTGGCTGTCCTGGACTCACATTGTAGATCAGGCTGGCCTCGAACTCATGGCGATCCACCTGCCTCTGCCTCCCCAAGTGCTGGGATTACAGGTGTGCACCACCACGCCCGGCTTCCTGGTCCTATGTTAACTAGGAAGAGTAGGAACATTCAGCACCCATGAGGGTACCTGGCACACTAGTCCTCACTCCACTCAGTGGACTCATGTCAAATCAAAATGAATCAGCTTGTAGAGAGGACGCTGTAGGCTCTGACTAGTGGGCAATCAAGAGGTGACTTTTAAGAATGGCTGTATGAATGTCTGTTAGGAAACAAGGACACAAAATGTTTATGAATGAGCAGAATGAGCAGAACCTGAATGAATGGCTAAGTATCAAGACAAGTATCATACTGGAGAACTGGAGAGATGGCTCAACCATTAAGAGAACTGGCTGCTCTTCCAGAGGTCCTGAGTTCAATTCCCAGCATCCACATGATGGCTCACAACCATCTATAATGTGATCTGATGCCCTCTTCTGGCATACAGGTGTACATGCAGACAGAGCATTCATATACATAAAATAAATACATAAATCTTTTTTTTAAGTATCACATTAGAACCATCAATTTCCACTTTTAATAGCAATCTATCAATGAATAAGATTCTATTCATTCTAATGTATAAGTTGCAGGTACTTTAGAACTAGCCAGGCACAATGGCACACACCTGTAATCCCAGCACTCGGAGAGGCAGAGGCAGGCGGATCTCTGTGAGTTTGAGGCCAGTCTAGTCTACAAAGTGAGTACACTACAGCTAAGGCTACACAGGGAAAGCCTTGAAAAACCAAAAGCCAAAAACAAAACTAAACTAAAAAGTACTTTAGAACTAAGTCTAGGTTTTGACTCACTAAGTATGCCCAAATGACACAGTTTTTGGAGGAGTGTTTTATTAAGGACACTACAAGAGGGCAGTAGCCTGGGTAGGAATGAGAGTACAGCCCATAGCCTACGTCTTTCCACTTCCTGCCACCCTTGTCCTCTAGCCCTGGCCCCGTCTTTGAAGAACACAAGCTGTAATGGAAACATGGCGGACAGGGGCGAGGATCATCAACAAAAACATCTCATTTGAAAATGCATAATGAAATCTACTGCTGTGTATGTCAATTTAAAAATTTTAATGAAGCTGGACTGGACGTGGTGGCGCACGCCTTTGATCCCAGCACTTGGGAGGCAGAGGTGGGTGGATCACTGCGAGTTCGAGGCCAGCCTCATCTACAAAGTGAGTCCAGAACAGCCAAGGCTACCCAGAGAAACCCTGTCTCAAAAAACAAAAAAAAGAAAAGAAAATATACGAAAATTCAAACATTAATGTTTTATATATCTGATTTTGTGTTAGTGACTAAAAATACATGCACAAACACATCATTGAGATGAATAATTAAGCATATTTGACTATCTAAATGTATTTTTAGACAACATAAACCCTTTTAGACACTTATGAGGTGATGCTTGTGAAGACCCTACAATGGAAGATCATAGAGGTGATGTGGTCTATCCTGGTCTACATCAATAATGCTACCCTTGGACTACTATCCTGGTCTCCTGCCACCCCTAGACTGAACCTCAGTACTTCCTTTCCGGTCACATGTCAGGAGGACGCCATGTTTATGGTGCCTTTAACCTGCATGCAAATACATGCAAATACCTTTAGAATTAAATCTTCATCCGATGTCCCCTCATGCTTCTTGTCTAGACTCAAGCAATCACAAAGCTGAGTCCGAAATTCCTCATGCCTCCGGAGAGTCTCTGAGCCTTGTTTCTTAGACTCCTCATTTTCCTTTGAACAGTTTCTATCAGCCAAATAACAGATATATCAAGGTTTAGCGCCATAGCAGATTAACAGTCATCAAAACAAGTCAGAACTAAAGCTCTCCTCAGGGAATAATTATCACTTTTATTACGTCATATTGTCCCAGTGCAAATGATTGGCCACCAAGCCCTGCCAGGAAATAAGAGATGTGGAAGCAACTTCAGGGCACCTACACTCTTCAGAAGATAAAAATCCTCTCGTCGTCTTTAGACCTAGTAACAGGAGAGGAGAAGGAGTCTTTGACTCCTGTTTTAAAAAAAAAAAAACTGATCTGCAGACATGAAGGCAAACACTTAGTTCACACAGAGACCTTCTGCCATGTGTGTGGTCACAACCCACAGCCCCAAGACCTCTACTGGGGCATCTAAGGGGAAGAGATTGGCACTGTACGGATGTTAGAGGGCCAAGTTTCATTTTCTTTTTACTATTATGTAGTGATCTATAAGGTCTTAGTTCATGGTCAAGCATAATCAATGGACACATACACATGCACACATACACACATATGTACATACATACATACATTACACACATACATACATACATACATGCATACATACATACATTATATCTGGAGCAGGGGATACTCTACCTATGGAGAGAAAAACATTCAAGCCCCAGAAAAAACCAATATGAGCAGCCATGCAAAGAGACTCATTAGCCAATTAGCAATGTATGGAAGCTGACAAGTCAAGATGTCAGCTATTTGGTCTCCAATAGGTTTGTTGAAATAGCACAGTGCATTTCCAATGCTTTAAATATTCAGAAGGATATCATTTTTTTAAAACGGACATACTTTTAAAGCAAATTAGGATCATCTCAGTAATTTGGTCCATTTTTCAGTATTCTAGACAATAATCCTGATTATCGCTTTCTTTTCCCCACGTTAAGTGTTTGTTTACTGCAAAATTTTTGACTCTATTCAAAGATTAACAAAGCATGTAATTGCATGTACTCACAAGCATATCATATTTCCATTTAGGAAAGTGCATTAATAAATGACTAGTGTCGATCTATCCGTAGTTTCTGCACACACGAAAAGTACAGCGCACTCCAGGGTCCCATCAATCTTCCTACGTGACCCCACACATTAGCCACAAGATTTCAACATCATGGCTCTACTGCATAGTCCCTAAACTATGTCTACAGCTATTTGCTTCCCAACGGACCCAACAAGGTTCCAAGACTCTACCCTAAGGAAATAATCACATAACTGTAAAAATACAAGTATCTGCGGATATCCCTTTCAGATTGCTTCACAGGAAACTTGTTAATGAAACGAATCCAAGTATTTACAGGGACAGCCAGGGAACTGGTCTGAGTAAGTTATTTTTTTTTTTAAAGATTTCCTTATTTATATTTTGGGTGCACGAGTGTTTGCTTACATACATGTATGTGCACCTCATGGGTACTTGGTGCCCATGGATGCCAGATGAGAGCACTGGGACCCCTGGAGCTGCAGTAATAGATAGACAATTGTGAGGCTGCCATTTGGGGGCTGGGAACCAAACCTGCTCCTCTGCAAGACTTGGAAGTGCTCATAAGTGCTAATCCATCTCTCCAGCTCCCAGTTAGGCTATTTTAGAAATGGAACACAAAAGGCCACTAAGATGATAAACTGAATGCCTTTTTAAAATAACAACAATGTACTTGTCAGTAAAAGTAGTATATTACATAGTGGTATTTGGGCAAAATCTTCTGAAAGCCTATTCAAAAAATATTTTTTATTAAGATTTCCTATAAACAAAGGTTTTGAGTAATTTTTAATTTCTTCTCAGGATTTTTCCACATTGTAAAGGTGTTTTTACAATAAGTATATTATGCCATTTGTATCATGCAGTTATCTAGTAGACAAATAAAAAACATACTATACACTGGATCCTATCAAGGTTGTGAAAGATACAGAAGTAAACAAAATGGATTTTTTTTTTTTAAATCCTTGCCCCGTGAAGCTTGTGTTCTAGTTGGAAAGACAGACTGAACAAAATATTAATCCTCGTAAAATATACAGTATTGTTATATAAAGATTGGAGGAAAGTGATCAAACAGGCAAAGAAGAATGAGCTTCTAGACACGGCACGCACGGTCGGGCTCAATGGGTAGGCCATTCTGAGTGCACGCCTAGAGCAGATGGAGCCATGCCATCTGGGGAAGAGCCTTGACGTCAAAGGGATGAGCAGTTACAAAGGCCCTGACGGAAGATCATGTCTGCCCAGCTCAAGCAGCAGCAAAGCAGCCAGTGGGATGGAACAGAAAGAATAAGGGAGGGAAGGGTAACATCAATGAATCAGTGTGAACCTTTTGGGAAGATGCTTGCGAGTTCAACAGCAGCCTGGGCTACACAGGGAGAGCATGTCTTAAAACCAAGCAACAAACAGAAAAGAAGCTTTGCTACAAGTGGAAAAGGACAGGAACTGGGGGCATTGGCTAATTTTTAAAAGATGGAATAAAAAAACAGTACCAACTATTTCATGGTCATGGTACAGCATGGTGTAACATGTTAACACTCAGAAGGCGGAGGCAGAACAATCTCAAGGTCAAAGCCACAGAGCAACACCGTGTCTCAAAAATCCCAGCCTGGTCTACAGTGCCAAGACTACATGGAGAGTCTCTTGTTTCAAAAGTAAAAATAAAACAGAGTCATACATAGAATTTAAAAGTATATTTTAGAAGCAAACAGTTCCAAAGTATGTTTTAATGGTGACCGCTTGTCCTAACTACATGTGAAAACCTGATTGTGCAAAGTTCAAAGTATTGGGGGCTAGAGAGATGGCTCAGAGGTTAAGAGCACTGACTGCTCTTCCAAAGGACCCGGGTTCAATTCCCAGCACCCACATGGCAGCTCACAACTGTGTGTAACTCCAAAATCTGACCCCCTCACACAGACATACGTGAAGGCAAAACACCAATCCACATAAAATAAAATAAAATAAATTTAAAAAGTAAGTTCAGAGTATTCTGGCTTCTGTACATTTTTTTAGCTGGTTTCGGAATTCATGCCTTCTGTGGGCTTCCCTGTCACTCCACAGCTGAGCCTCTACTTAAAATAACACCTTTGCAGCCACCACCAAAGGTTCAAAGCTCGCATGAGTTTCAAGGAAAAGCAATGCAAAGCATTCAGAGTTCACACAAGACAAAAGGCTGAGATCTAAAGCTAGCCTAGCCCCTAACAACCCAGGAGACGCTTCCAACTTTCTTACTGTAATTTCCCATTCAGTTCTAGAACTTTCTTCGTGAGTTCCTGGTTCTCCTTCATCATGGCGTTAGCAGAGATCTCTGCTCTGATTTTAGAAGCGGAAAACGCTGCTGATTCTTCCTGGAGTTCCTGCACTCTGCCCCTCAAAGAGATGAGGAGAGATGATTTTCTGGCGCTGCTTTCTTTATAGCTCTCCATCTCAGCCTTCAATTCTTGACAGCAAACTTCTTTAGACAGCATCTTGGAGCGCAGTTCTCGAAGCTGTGGGGCAGAGAGGTGGGGGTGGGGGAGTCCGGGAAGCAGAAGATTTAATAACGTGCCATTGGAAGTGCCTACCAAAAGAGGCAAAATTGCAATTTGAAATTCCACCTTTTTATTCATGCCCTAGTCCAATTTCACTTTCTCTTTCTTGGATTTGGATCTGCATTACCAAATTGGAAATTATAACTGAATAACTTCCTGACTAATAATCACAGTCTATCGTTTTCAAAAAAAAAAAAAAAATCAGTTAGAGGCTAGGGTGATAGCCTTATTGAAAAGTAATTGTATAGTGTATGACAGGAAAGACCTTGAATTCAGTGCCCAGCACATAGCCAAAAAAATAAAAAATAAAAATAAATGATCATCACCTTCAGCTGATTTCATCCTGCTCAGGAAACACTATGGTGGATGTTACAAAACACAGTACACAATTTCACAGTGGGAACCCATTGACTATCGGCATTGCTGCACTCAGTTCTGATTTACAAGGATTTGGGGACCCTCCAAGCCACAGTGTTTGTGATTTCATGGCCACAACTGTTTCTCAAGCAAATCCAGATGTTCAGGATATCACTGAATTTCTCCCATAATTATAGGTGGTAAAGGAAAATAATAGAGTCCTCGGAGAAAAATGGCAGCAAAGGAAAATTATGCAAAGGGAACCCCCAGACTTCTGTGGGCTCAGTAGCGTCAAAACGCTGAAGGGCGTTTCCGTCCTACTGACGGGAATGCTGGGTCTCTTCTGTGGACCATCTTCACACATATGCGGCTCTTTGGAACTGGGAGTGTGTGAGGAGTCACACACATGTCAGCAGTTCATCGCTCCTTTGATCCCTGGCACCCTCAGTGACACTGCTAGTTACCTCGCAGGCCAGTCTAGACCCCTCACAGCCACTGCACTGGGAGCAGAATGGTTCCAGGCAGGCTCTGAAGATATACTACCATACTCGATCTCAGAACCTGTCCATCAGAGCTCCCACGTGAAGAGAATTCAGAAATCTTTCTTACGAGCTCTAGAATACAAGCAACCCACATTAAGGGAAGACCTTCTTCCAAGGCCCACGCAACTTTAACCCAAAGTCCCCAGGTGTCCCCAGATCATACAGACTCTCTGAGATCTAAAAGTCAGCCTAGAGTCGGAGGTGTTAAACACACACGAGAGGAAATATAAACCTTGCCAAGGGTAGAAATCCCTTTCTTACTATCCTGTTTCTAATCTCAACATCCTGTTTCCTTCCGTAGAAAGCTAAAGAGATGCACTTTTGAGCAACGAACGTGTGTGTACAGCATCTCACCTCCGACTGAGCACATTCAAATCTGACCAAAGTTGCTGCAAGTTCACTTTGAACATTTTCGGCCATGTTCCGATAGTGGTTCAGCTGTTCCCGGGTAACTGGGACTTCTGGGGGGTGATCAGCAGTTTCCTGAAAGGACAAAACATTAAAAGGAGTGTGAAACAGTCTGCTGTCTGAGGCTGCACAAAATATTTCAGACGGAAGTGTCATTTGCTTTTCAACTGCATAGAAAATGCTACCAAGGGGCTGGAGAGATGGCTCAGAGATTAAGAGCACTGTCAGCTCTTCCAAAGGTCCTGAGTTCAATTCCCAGCAACCACATGGTGGCTCACAACCATCTATAATGAGATCTGGTGCCCTTTTCTGATGTGAAAATATACATGCAGGCAGAACACTATATATATGTAATAAATAAATAAATCTTTAAAAAAAAAAAAAAGAAAACGCTACCGAGGATGTGTGTGGTGTTCAGATCTTCTTCTCAACATTCAAAAGGAAGCAGGAGGCAGTTCAAGAAATAATGATGAAGCTGGGCATGGTGGCCCACGCCTTTAATTCCAACACTCTGGAGGCAGGCAGATCGCTGTGAGTTCGAGGCCAACCTGGTCTACAAAGCAAGTCCAGGACAGCCAAGCCTACACAGAAAGACCCTGTCTCGAAAAATCAAAAAAAGGAGAAAGAAAGAAAGATGAACACACACACACACACACACACACACACACACACACCAGACATCTCTGCCATAGAGACCTAAGGCAGTTAAAAATTGGCCTTTGGAGCCAGGCAGTGGTGAAGGCAGAGGCAGGTGGATCACAGTGAGTTCAAGGCCAGCCTGGTTTACACAGTGAGTTCCAGAACAGCCAGGGCCACACAGAGAAACCCTGTCTCAAAAAAAAAAAAAAAAATGGCCTTTGGAGCTTGGTATCATGGCTCATACCTGTAATCCTAGAACTCAAGAAACTGAGGTAGGCGATTAAGAGTTCAAGGCCAACCTGTACAACGCAGGTTGTTACAAGACAACTAAATCTTATAGTGTTATAGGAGGAAGACTAAGGTGGCTCGCAGAGGCTCGGTAGTACAGTTCATGAGTGATGCCCTGGGTTGGGTCTCCAATGAGACAGGAGGGAGAGAGGGAGGGAGGCAGATAGCCAAGGCATGGTAGCACTTGGAAGTCGGGAGCAATAGGATGAAGAACTCAAAATTAACACTGACCACTTAGCAAATTCAAGGCCAGCCTGGCCTACATGAGACCCTATCTCAAAAGGCACAAACCAAAACAACCAGAGGAGGAAACGAAGCAAGAAGGAACTGGGCTTTGCTAGCTCGGAGGGTTTTTTCCCCAGCTAGGAAGATGGCTCGGTGGATAAAGCACCCACTACGCAATTGTGAGGACTTGAGCTCAAGAACCCATATAAAAGTTGGAAGTCTGTCTGTCTGTTTGTCTGTCTGTCCCAGCGTTTCTACAATGAGATGGGAGGCAGAGACAGGGCAGTCCCCACACAGGCCAGGCAGCCTGAGGCATACATAGCAACAAAAAACAAAAAGATGCTGTCTCAGACAAGGTGGGAGGTGAGGACCAACATCCCAAGCTTTCCTCTGACCTCCACAAGAGAATCATGTGTGGGCACCAGGGCACCCACAGTGAATGAACACACACACACACACCATTCACACATGTACACAAAAATGAATAAATAAATATCTTAACGTTTCCTTCTACTTAACACAAATACTGTCTCACTCAAATACTTCCCAGAACAAAAAAGAGTCAGGTGGTTCACACCTTTAATCCCAGCACTAGAGAGGCAGAGGCACGCAGATCTTTGTGAGTTTGAGGCCAGCCTGGTTTACAAAATGAGTCCAGGACAGTCAAGGCTACACAGAGAAACTATGTCTCAAAAGACAACAAACAAACAAACGCCCAGGCGCGGTGGTGGTGCACGCCTTTAATCCCAGCACTTGGAGGCAGAGGCAGGCGGATCTCTGTGAGTTCGAGGCCAGCCTGGTTTACAAAGTGAGTCCAGTACAGTGAGGGCTACACAGAGAAACCCTGTCTCGAAAAACAAACAAACAAGCAAACAAAAAGAATTGTTTAAAAGGTTCTTTATAATTGATGAACCCAGTGTTGCAGGCCCTCAGTGTTCTTCCAAATATGGTGACAATCGGCTGTTCTTTGATCTCATTTCTTTGCAAAGGGACCATATGACTTAAATATAAACGGTTCCTCCTTCCTAATGATTAATTAATCTGGCCATTTTCTCAGCACTACAATCTTTCTCAGGTCATGAGAGTGACTTAAATGAATGGATGAGATGAGAGACAGGAGGCTGGGCAGTCGCAAAATGCCTGGGCCCTTCCAGAAGGTTCCACTGACAGCTGCTGATGCAAAAGTAAGGGTCTCTGCCTGTCAACTTATTGCAGTTTTCCTTTGTGTTCTTATTATTTGTTCTTGTTGTTAGTTTGTGTTTTGTTTTAGATTTTATCTTATTCGTACAGTTGTTTGCCTGCACACTTGTGCACCACGTGTTTGTGCCTGATGCCTGCAAAGGCCAGAAGTGGATATTGGGTTTCCTACAACTGGAGTTGGTTGTGAGCTGCCATGTGTGTCCTGGGAATCGAACCCAGGTCCTCCGGAAGAGCAACAAGTACGCTTAACCACTGAGCCATCTCTCCAGTTCCTCGTCCGGATTTTGCAAAACAAGTCATAAATCTTGACTTTTAAAATAAAATTTTCCCAGTTTGACAGTTTGACAAGTGACTTTCATGTTTAAAAAAGAAGAGCACAGACACAGACCAGGTACAGTGGCGCACGCCTTTAATCTCAGCACTCAGGAGGCAGAGGCAGGCAGATCTCTGTGAGTTCAAGGCCAGCCTAGTCTGCAGAGTGAGTCCAGGACAGCCAGGGTTACACAGAGAAACCCTTGCTTAGGGAGAGGGGGAAGAAGAAGAGAAAAAATAAACATGAGCTAAGTAAACACACCTGAGCAGCAGACTTGGCAGCGTGGATGCCAACCTCTGTCCTCTATCTGCTCCTCATGCCGAAGTGTACAGCTGGTAAGGCTGGTTTCTTAGTTTAGACATTGTGATGGTTAATGGTGTTACTTTGTCAGAGTATATGTGTGTGCGTGTGTGTGTATAAGCGAGTGTGTGTGAGCATGTGTGAGCATGTGTGTAAGTGAGCATGTGTGAGTGTGTGTGTGTGAGCATGCGTTTTTGTGAGCATGTGTATGCGTGAGTGTGTGCACACACATGTGTGTGAGCATGTATATGAGTGTCTGATTGTGGGTGTGAGTGAGTGTGAGTATGTGCACACACATGTATGTGTGAGTGAGCGTGTGTATGTGTGAGTGTGTATGTGTACACAAAAGCGTATATGAGATCCCCCTGGAGCTAGAGCCCCTAATGTAGGAATGAGGCATTGAACTGGAGCCCTGTGGAAGAGCAGTGTGTGCTCTTACACCACTGAGCCATGTCTCGAGCCCTTCACAGGATCTGAACTACCCAGAGAAACAAACTCCTGGCAGTGTCTGAGCAGGAGTCTCCACATTGGGTTGAATGACAAGCTTAGCTGAAAATCATTTGCTCCTCTTTGTCTGCAGAGAACACATGACAATGAAATGACTGCAGGTAGCCAGAACACAGGTGAGAATGACCTGGGATGCTGAGGGCTACCACCCCGTGAACGAGAAGCTCTGCTTACTGACTACAGGCACGATGTGACCCGTTGCCCTGTGCACTTGCCACCATGCCATCCTGGCCATGGTGGACTACACCATCAAATCCAAGCCAAGAGAAGCTCTTCCTTCCTCGAGTTGCTTTTGTCAGGCATCCTGGGATAGCAATAAGAGAAATAACTAAAATAGACACACATCTATACCCACCTCTGAATTTTCCAGGCCCTGTGGGCTTCGTGAAAGACACGCATGAAAACCACTCATTTTTTTAAGGAATGTGAAAGAAGTAACAGAAAAGAGAATTTCATGAAATATCCCAGTGGCCTGAGAGGACACATCAGTAAAACCACTAGCGTCAGAGACTATTCAACTGCCAACCACTGGTGCTTGATAGGCTCATGAGCTGGACAGCAAACATTGCCATGACCTGTGTGTGGCAGTCCACAAGATGCCAAACAAATCTTCCAGGACATTTAGTGACAGCCACTGTTTGTATGCAGTCACAACACAACCAAAGTGGCTAAGTACTCCTGGGGAGAGAGTGGAACAGGTTGAAAGGGAGCTCTTAATGCAAGATCACACCCTACTGGCCTCACTCAGGACTCAGATGGGCCTACTGACCCTGACACACCACGGCTGCACTTCCCACTTGAGGCCAGTGAGACGGAAGTGTCCCCAGGATAGGTTTCAACCTTAGTGTACCTGGCCCACCACTTAATAAAGGCATGGTGGCACACGCCTTTAATCCCAGCACTCAGGAGGCAGAGGCAAGTGGATCGATGTGAGTTCGGGGCCAGTCTGGTCTACAAAGTGAATCCAGGATGGCCAAGGCTACACAGAGAAACCCTGTCTCAAAAAAAAAAAAATCACATTAGGAAAATAAGCTCTCCAATGGCTAAGATTTCTTTCAGAAACAAAGTGCACTTCATCTAGGAAGTGCTGTGATTATCTCATTGTTTTATATCGCCGTCTAATAAAAATGCAAAAAAAAATGCAATGTGCTCACTTCTTACAGTATGAAGAGCCATAGAAACTGTTCAGAAATAGCCCTTCACCCTGGCAGGTCCCGACCTAAAGCAGATCAGTACCAAAAGCATCAACATCTTCACGTGTTCATGGGTGGACAAGGATGTAGTTTACTGAAAACAGAGCTATGCACGCAAGTGCTCCGTGTACAGAATGTGCAGAGCCTGTACAAAGCCTTGGTGTCAGTATCCTGTCCCCCAGAATGTACCCCATGGTCTGCCCTAGCAGCTCAACTCTCCAGCTGTGTCCCCTGGACGGCTACTCACATATGTGCACAGAGACGATTGTCATTTTGTGATTTATAATGACAACAAGAGAGGGAGGGGTGATTAAAGCAATGTAAACTCCTGTTCACATGATGAGTATTAAACAAAGGCCTTTCCAAACTGTAGAGCCTGACAAAATTGGAAGCAGGAGACAGATCTGCATGTTGGAGCATTATCTTGGCTCCAAGAAACATTACGGAACAAAAACCAAGAAATTATAGAAGAACCACAATTGGATGCTTGTGCCCCTAAACCAAAGGGAAAAGGAAAAATACCACTATGTGTATTTCCTTTAAGTACACCTAAGACCAAGTCAAGGCAGGTGAACAGAGCACACAGCCAATAATAATACCGACCTCCAGGAGGATCACCCGTGTTGAACACCCTGTGGGAGTACAGAGGTTTCATTTCATATCATTTGCATAATTAAATATAAGTTGTAAACTGCTGCAAGTAAATACTGTGGCTCTCCTCATCACAAGGCTAGATTTTCGTCTCTTTGTTTACTATAATTTCCCATATTTTCCTGATCCTTCACAAGGACTGGGTGTTACTTTCATCATCAGAATTCGTGCCCTCTGTTAAGTTTTTTTTTTTTTTCCTTTTATTGAACATACTTTTTTTTCTAACATAATATATCCTGATCACAGGCTCCCTTCCTTTTACCCCTCACACTTCCTGCCTCCCTGGATCCACTCCCTTTCTGTCGCTCATTTGAAAACAAGCAAGCTCAAAGGAATAATAATAAAATATAACAAAATAACATATCATAAGATTAAAAACTAACACATCGGATTGGAGAAGACAAACAGAAGGGACGGAGCCCAAGAGAAGGCACAAGAATAAGAGACCCACTTCTTCACACACTCACGAATCCCATAAACACACTAAAGCAGAAGCCATAATATATTCACAGAGGACCTGCTGCAGACCCTGCAGGCCCTGGGCAGGCTGCCTCAGTCTCTGTGAGCTCTTATGATTTAGAGGACCTTGTTCTCTTAGAGTATTCCATCCTCTCTGTTAAGAATTTTTTGTTTTGTTGTTGTGTTTGAGACAGGGTTTCTCTGTGTAGCCTTGGCTGTCCTGGACTCGATTTGTACACCAGGCTGTCCTCGAACTTACAGCGATCCACCTGCCTCTGGCTCCTGAGTGCTGGAATCACAGGTGTGTACCACCATGCCCACCTTCTGTTAAGTTTTTTTTTTTTTTTTTTAAGGGACAGGCATAGCTAGTAGAATTCACTAGCCCTGCTATGCAGTCTGTCTACAAAGACCCCAATGACAAAGAGACGACTGTGACAGCACAGACTGGAACAAGGTAAGAGCTGACATTTCATGAGGTTTCTCTTACTCAAACCCTCCTGTAGACCTTCACCTGTAAGTATTAAATGATCTTCACTTTATTTTTTTTTTTAACTCTATCCACAAAATTAAGGCCTCACCCATTTGTCCTTCTGTGAGGACGATTGAAGCCATTAGGTACCACCCAGCTAGCTCACGAAGCAATTTTATATTAATTTTAGAGAGCCAACTACATACGATTTTGATTCTGCTACTGATGCTATTATGATAATGAATGAAATTGCCTTGCTGGTGGCTCATAGTCTTTTCAAAAAAAAAAAAATGATGATTTTGAAGTTCGGTGCCTTAAAGCAAAGATAAGATCACTCATACTTTAATACACAATGTGCCCTATTATCTGACCTGTGGGCCACGTCTTGGGCCAGTCTTGCTACTGTGGTGCCTAGCTATCGTATTATCCCATAGAGAAATAAAGAAAGAAAGAAAAAGAAGGAGGAGGAGGAGGAGGAGGAGGAGGAGGAGAAGAAGAAAATTACTGCCAGTTTGGAACACACAAAAGCTCCTAAGTTTAACCCATTCTCATCCCGGGACCCACTGGGAATCTCCCCTTTGCTGCAGCCTATACCACATTGAATGACTTACCACAGACTCTTCCATTTTAAAATGCATCTCTCTCCTCTCTCTCTCTCTCTCTCTCTCTCTCTCCCTCCCTCCCTCCCTCCCCCTCCCTTCTCCCTCCCTCTCTTGTTCTCTCCCTTGCTCCTCTCTCTCTTACCTTTTCTTTCTTCTTCCCTCCCCTCCTCTCACACACACAGGTTTCCAGTGCAGCCCAGTGAACAACCCTTCTCAGACACTGCCCCCTCCTGCCCATCTTCTCCTGACCAAGCAGTGTCCTCCTGAATTCACAGCATATGGATTGTCTTGAACACCAAATTTTTCTGCCTGATCGCACCTCCAGTGCACAGATCTCTATCTTTTTTATGTTGCACTATGACACTGACCTACAATGTGTTGCGTCACAGTCCACTGGTCCAGGAACTGTCCCCATTCAGTCTTTACAATGACCCTATGAGTAGGGGCTGTCCTTAAAACACCACTTAAGGAAAGCAAGGTCCCAAAAGAAAAAGAAAAGAAAAAATTTTTTTGGTTTTTTGAGAAAGGGTTTCTCTGTGTAATAGCTGTGACAAAAGAAAAAGTATATCAGCACAATTTTTTTAAGTAAATAGGAGGGAGATGGGGAAAAGGAGGAAGGGAGAGAGAGAAGAAAAAGTACAGATCTACAGTAATGATTGCTTTTCTATACCATAGAATTAAAAATTGAGTTCAAAGTGCACTTTATGAGTGAATGTATAAAATGTGGCAGCCACTTTGGTGCATACTCTCTGCCACACAGTCTTTCCAGTTCCACACAGGTTTATGGTCTGTAATGTTTATTACAACGGGAAATGGCAAACTGTTACACACCTATAAGATGGGAATCTAGACAGCAGTTAAAAGAACTAAACTAACCGTAACAACAGTCTGTAAAAAATGTGTCCTGTTGCCCTCAGTTAAGTGCAGTGCTCACCTCATCAAGGAAACTTCTCTTTGCAACAGATGGAGGCCATTACAGAACACCACAGCCAACCAAAATGCAGAGCTGCAGAGCCCAGTCCCAAGGGATAGACCTGCAAAACACTCACTGACCAACCACCTACATCTCTGTGTGTATGCGATTGTGTGCCATTGAGTGCATGTGTGTGTGTGTGCGGGTGCTCATGGAGCCCAGTGGATCTATGTCATGTGTCTTCTTAATCACTCTCCACCGTAGTTTTGGGGACAGGTCCCTCATTGAACCAGAAACTCAGCAATTTGGACAGGCTGTCTGGCCAGTGACCTCTAGAGTTCTACACATCTCTGCATCCTAGCCAGCCCTGGGGTAAGACATAAATGACAGTACTTGACTTTTTTTTTTTTTTTTTTTTTTTTAAGCCTGGGTGCTGGGATCCAAGCTTGGGTCTTCATCTTTACACAGTCAGCATTTTACCCACTGAGTTCATATTCCTAGCCCCCTGGGTGTTGGGTTGGGTTTTGGTTTTGTTGTCTTGGGTTTGGGGATTTCTCTTGAGACATGGTCTCCTGTGGTCCAGTTTCAACCCCATGTGTAGCAGAGGATAGCCTTGAGCTCTGGATCCTCCCCATCCCAGGTGCTAGGAATCCAGGTGTGAGACTCAGGGCCCCGCTTCTCTGTGAGCCCTATTGGCTGCAGAGGCAACAAGAAACCCTGACCGTGAGCCCTAGCTTGCACAAAGGAGGGCGGTGGGGTTCCTGGCCTGCATTTGTGAAGCAAGGACAGTTTGGACTACTTCTTGGGCAGGAAACTCACAGCTTAGAGATGAAACATAAATAATGTGGTAGCCAAAATATGAGTGTCCTGGAGGCTTAAAATGGTAATTTTATCCTTTTTTTTTTCTAACTGTAAAAAGTAATCAGTGAACAAAGGACAGACCAGATGGGGGGCAGGGGAAGTTCTAAATAACATCTACATTGAACTAAAGCCCAGTTTTGCCTTCCAAACAAGCAGTTAGCAGTGAACAAAGAAATCACCTTAAAACATTACGGCTTCGTGTTTTCCAGCACTCTTCTGTTAGGAGAAGTCTGCTGCCTCCAGGACACACCAGAGACCCATTCAGAACACGGGAGGATGTGGAAACCTTAGGACCATATAAGCATATAACCAAATAAGTTGAACCTTCGTATAAGGATGTACCTCACTACTCCCAGGACCCACACCCTTCTCTCCCTACAGGCGCCAGTGGACTCAAAGCCAGTGGTGGATTCACATCCGGCAGCAGAGGCGAGCCTAACTAGTTTTTATTGTCAACTTGCTATAACATAGACTCCTCTGGGAAAGAGGGCGTGGCCAGATTCAATTAGCCTATTGCCATGTCTGTAAGGAGTTGTATTCATTGTTGATTCATGTGGGAGGGCCCAAGCCACTATGGAGCTGAGGTCCAGAGTTATATAAGAACGCTTAGCCAGGAGATGGTGGGGCAACTTTTATCCTCTGTGTCATGACCACTATGGCCATTAATTATCTGAATGACGATTTATACAACACCCAACTCCCTTGACAAACGATTAGGCAAGAGAATGTCCATTTTGTCCTCCACTGTTGTTCCCGTGACTAGCCATCAGCAAACGTGTGGAATGAGTGAATGACTAAATGAATGAATGAATGATCCATCCAGAATGCAAACCAAGACTGTTTGACTCCAAAGCCCCTGTTATATTCTTATCCTGTACCTGTCTTTCCCAAAGTTTAAATTGATCTCTTCTCATAAATTGAATTTTGACCCAGCTCTCACACACACACTACTATCTGCTAACCTGGCTGTTGCAGTAACAGCTTGCATCCTGTGTATGATATGCAGGGCATGGAATTAATTTAACTTTAACCCATAAATTTCTTTTCAGCTACTGTCTAAAAGATGAGTTCCTTTTCCTATAAGTTCAGAAATGTATCTGTTGGATCTAGTCAATTTAAAAGTGTATATTTTAACAGAATATAAGGTTCCAGAAAACTAAGAAAAGTTCAGACCATATTAATAAGATAATTTCTCAAACTGGACTCAGAGTAAGTCACAGGAAAATTAATTGTCTTCAGGGCCTATTTTCAGGATCTAGCGATGTGTTTGCATTTAAATTGGATCTCATTCTGTAGGAGGCCCTAGGGGCCTCTGTCAAGACTGATAATGATGGCATAGCCGGAACACAGCCAGTTAAGTGGAATGAAGGCAACAGAAAGCTCTGTTGACAACTAGCTCTGTGGAAACTGTACCCTGCCTTTCCATCTTCCCAAGAAAAACTAAGAGTGAGTTGGGTAAGACTCAAGGAACCAGTGAATCAGAGGATGGACCATGCTGCAGGCTAAAACCTCAGAGGCCAGGGCAGAGCCAAGAACTCAGCAACACTGGTGCCCACTGGGGCCAAGAGGAAAGGATTATCATCATGAGGTTTTGAAGAGCGTTTGGCCTGGCACTGGTCCCCTAATCCTCAACCAACATATCCAACGATCATTTTCACCATCAGAAATTAGTGAAAGGATAGTGGGCACCATAGTGCATATTTGTAATTCCAGCACTTGGAGAGGCAGAGGCAGGAGGATTGCTCTGGGTTTGAGGCCAGCCTGTTCTACAAAGTGAGTCCAGGACAGCCAGGGCTACACAGAGAAACCTTGTCTTGGAAAGAAGAAGAAGAAGAGGAGGAGGAGGAGGAACTTATCCTAAGAGAAAAAGAGAGACCAATAGGATGAGTTTCCTTGCACAGCTAATGTCTCCTGATAATAAATACTCGTGACCAAAAGTTTGTTTGCCCCACCTAAACGACATCACCTCTAACGTGCATACTCCCTGAATTTATCCTCCCTGTACTTTAGCTCCTCCCACAGACCTGTCCGTCATCTGCTCACTAGCTAAAAAAAAATATGGTGAACAAAAAGGGTCAGAGCAGCAGTTGCTCAAAGCCCCACAAGGGAGAGCAGCAGGAATCTAGTCCTCTAAAGAAATAACTTCTCCAAGAGCCGGTTCAACATATAAGTTTTGATGAGAGGATATGAGAAGCTCCCATGTGAGGCTCTATCCTGGAGTTTAAGACACTGTCCACAATGTTACCGAAAGCCTTCGCCCTGAATCAGATCTGCTGGCTGTTAGACCCGAGGACATGAGCGAAGGTTCTAGCTTCAGTGAACCCAGACAAACTACCACAGCTTAGGCCAACCTAAAGAAAAGGCATTAATTTTTCACAACTCAGAAGCCTGGGAAGCCGGAGACCAAGGTTGTTCTTGGTGAGAGCACTCGCCCTGTTTTCACAGGACCACCTGTCCCTGTGTTCTCACATGACAATGACAGACCCTCCACCTACCCACCCACACATGCCAATCTAAGAAAGCCCCCACGTCATTGGGTGTTCCTCATCATGTTTATCCTTCAGGGTCCTTACATGAATTTGTGCATTGAAGCTCACCATGCTTGCCACCTCCCTTCTATATACGTCCCTTATTACTAATTATCTGTTACTTAACTAAGCTATGAACTCAGTAGCCAGAAACAGTACTTTCTACTCTATAACTTCACTGGCTTGCTGGCACATATTGGAGAGGGTTCTGTTTTTGGTTTTGTTTTCTAATTTCAATACGAAGGGAACTTGTAAGAACAATCCAGCGAACTCAAGAATATTTTGGACCCAACCAACAATTATGAGGATTTTGATTTACCTCTTTGTGTGCAAATTAAGATTCTGATTGCTGAATCCTTTTGAGTCATTCACACCCACAATGGCCACTACCCCCAAGTCCTTCAGGACACATTTCCCAAGAACAAGAATGTTCCTTTTCGTGTAACTGTCAAACTCAAGACATTTAACAAGGCTGCAGAATTATTCGCCAATTATCCTAGTCACATTCCCTCAGAGCAACAGTGAACACGTGGC